>NW_025814038.1:607557-681134 GCF_021917145.1 Hypomesus transpacificus
CTTTGAAGGGGCTACGGTGTATTGTGTTTAATACAAAAGCTGAGGACTTTAAGTATGACTTGGTACAATAAATAGAAGCCATGCTAACCCATAGTGGATTCAAAGTTAGCGGCAAAATTAATGATAAACCCCTGATTTTTGGCCATGGTCAAATACAATAAAGAGATTAAGCTGTTTATTTTCAGATCGTAAGATTGAGGCAGATTTGTCAAATTTGTGTGAAGTTTGGCCTGTCACATGGAATCCAATGTTGTCAAACGAAGGTGATTTCATGAGGTGTGAGAATGATTTGCTGACAACACGAGGACATGGTCTGGTGACGTATCGAATCAAAATCATTCTGATGCGTTTAAGGGCGGTCGTGTATGAGTAAAACGTTGTACATAATGAACAGGACTTGAATTGTGTTGAGGTTCACATGCTTCCCTGAAGTGTCTCATAGTGTGTGGACCAGCCTTAGTGCCAGCTTGTCCAACTGCCCATCTCATGTCAGTCCAAAACTTGAAAATACACCCCTGTTCCTACACCCCTATTCCCACACCCCTGTTCCTACACCCTGTTCCTACACCCCTATTCCTACACCCCTATTCCTACACCCCTGTTCCTACACCCTATTCCTACACCCCTGTTCCTACACCCCTGTTCCTACACCCCTATTCCTACACCCCTGTTCCTACACCCCTGTTCCTACACCCCTGTTCCTACACCCCTGTTCCTACCCCCCCCCCCCCCCCCCACACACACACAAAAAAAGGATCCTTGTATGTATGGTGCTGTTGTGTGCTCTTCGGTTCTCGTGTCCCCGTTATTTCGCCTGAGGAGGACCCAACGTGTGGTCCTCAGGTTCAAAGTGAATGTATCATTCTCCTAAGTTCTCCGTCGTCGGTCGTGAGCAGGTGTGTGTTTGCGTGAGTGGACCCCTGTCTGTTGTGAAAGGGGACGATTGTGGTGAGATGTGCTACAGACTTGCTACAAGCTAGGGGGTGCTCCTGCTCCGGGGGGGGGGGCAGTTTCCTGGTCACATGCAGTGGAGGTTCTAAACCATTTCAACTGGGGGGGGGGGGGGGGGGGGGCAGTTGTACTGTCAGAGGAGCCAGTGACATTAAACATTATTGTTGTCATGCAGTTTTCTTCACTGCATTGCAGGCATTGAAGACCACAAAATACCATGTTGTTAAATTATTCCACAGTTTATTTGTTTCCATTACATTTGTACATTTGCATTACACAATCAGTTTCAGTCACATCAACTGTATTCTACATTTTTTATGGTTTCTTGAAAAATGTCATCATTATTTCAGACTTCGCATTTAGGGGGCCCACAAGGGGGTCAAAACTACTGTCGGAGGGGGCCCCTCAGGCCCCCCACCCTACCCCAGAACCGCCCCTGGTCACATGATAACTGATACATGTCTATAGTACGTACGTACATATAAATGTCCGTAGTACATGCTACTGTATCCATTTGATTAGAGATGTGTTGAAAGCCAGGCACTGCTGACCTCTGGACTGGGACCCCCCCTCGCTTGAAACAATTGATAGAGCTGTGTGTAATTGTCTACCCTTTAGACAAAAGTCCTGTCCTTAACATGATTTCTTTTGACCACGGATGGTTAAACGGTGCAATGTAAAATATACAAAGGTGGATTCTCCTGGAATCTACATGTATAAAATAAATAAAGAGTTTCATTCTCTATGACAACAACCGTGGTGTTTTCATTCTGTTGTTCCGTTCGCGTGAGATTCAGTTGTGACCTGAAGATGTCAAGGCTGATTGGCTGACCAAACCACAGACTACAGCGAATCAGTGCTCTGCTGAAATACCCGTTTTCCGATGATCTTTATCACGTCATAGGTGGTCATAGCTCAGTGGTACAGCGTGGTGGATCGTGGGAAGGCCTGCATGCTACAACATCCATCTCTAACTCACAGCCTTCCTTGGGTCAGTACAGCTGGCATTTACAACACTGGCAACACACAACCTTAGAACAAAGAACACAGATCTCAAAAGTGTTCCCAAGGATGTCTCCTGGAGAACCGGTAAGCTCTGGAAAGAAATGCGTGAAAGACAATAGAAGTGACACCATCTAACACTTCACCGTTAGAGCTCCTGTCTAGCCTGATTAGATGAGTCCATCTGAGGAGTCTTTGGCAGGCCAGCTCTCTGTGCAAACTAAACAGCACTGGAAGAAGACTGGAGCTGGAAGAAAAGCATGGAAGTCGATTTTGGAAGGCTTTTTAAGCCCTTATGAAGAATCATTGACTACAAATATATAACATGAATGTGTAATCAGTTACACAGGTGTGAGGTAAGAAAATAATTGCACTGTACATCTTCTCTCTCTGTATCACAAGCACACACACACACGCACACACACATCCATGCACTGAGTTGAGCTAACAGTCTAAACAACATAGTAACCTATTCATGCACTCGCTCATCACAACCAGGAAGACAGTTCCCTGGTCTGACTCCACTTTGATTATTCTTTCTGGATTCCAGCCAGATATCCTGGCATGCAAAACAAAGGACATATTTACATGTGCCATGGATACATGGGATAGTGTGGGGGTCAGATGGCCGAGCGGTTAGGGAGTCAGGCTTTTAATCAGATGGTTGTCAGTTTGATTCCCGGCCGTGCCAAATGACATTGTGTCCTTGGGCAAGGCACTTCACCCTACTTGCCTCGGTGAGAATGTCCCTGTACTTACTGTAAGTCGCTCTGGATAAGAGCGTCTGCTAAATGACTACATGTAAATGTAAATGGATACATCTGAACAGCATCTCTATTTGCATAGTAACCCTCACAATACTTGAGATATTTTTAAGTTAAACGTTAACCTCATTTTAAGACACACTTTCACACTTCCACGATAGGCACAGAAGTCCGCCTATTTACGTTAAAAAAACGACCATTATCATATCAGTCAGAGAAGGACTGTTCAAAGTCTGTTCTGGAGCACGCAGGACTGGGCTTGTCACGTGTTCACGCTCAGAACCTTCCCCGTCAGGGTGGTGAAGTGAAGCGTCGGGCGGGTGGACTTGGACATGAGGAGGAACAGGAAGGGCTCCAGACACGCGTGCAGGCAGCACAGACACACGGCCGCGCTGAAGTAGGCGTAGAAGCCGTCCTCTCCCTCCGCAAACAGACGCACGTAATGGAGGAAGTGGAAGGCCCCAGCTGGGACGAAACACACCAGGAAGATGCCAAAGACCAGGGAGCAGGCCTTCAAGTACAGCGACCAGTCGTAGTGCGTGTGGTTGAGCTCGTAAACGATGAACGCGTAGCTACCCGCGGTCAACACCAAAGGCAAAAGCAGGCCCAGGAAGGTCAGGAACACTTTGTAGTAGAGCAGGGGCGCGTGGGAGTTGTGGTCCAGAGGCAGCACGTCGTGGCAGGTGGTGAGGCCTAGCTGAGGGAGTCGGTAGCTCTGCTGGACCAGGAGCTCGGGTACCACGGCAGCCCCAAACACCAGCCACACGACCAGGCAGGCCCAGGCGGAACAGGCCCTCTTGGGGAGGCTTCTGTAGAGGAAGGGGTGCACCACAGCCAGGTAGCGCTTCACACTAATGCAGGCCAGCGTGTGAGCTGAGCAGTAGAGGTTTCCGTAGAAACAAGCGGTGACCATCCGGCAGGTGGCCTCCCCGAACACCCAGTGGTTGCCGTGGAGGTGGTAGTGGACCTTGGGGAGGAGGGAGAGGAGGAGGAGGATGTCGGACAGGGCCAGGCTGCTGTACATGATGGCGGAGGAAACCATCCTCACTTTGGTGACCAGCGCAGACAAGATGGCGATGTTGGCTGGGATGCCCACGACAATGGCCAGGAGGTAAACACCGGGGATGACTCTGGTGCTGAGCGCCCCGCTGAGGTACTCAGCTGTGCTGTTGCTTGGTAACCAAAGTTCTTCAACGGGGGGGGGAGTGTTGAGGGAAGAATGGGACGATTGTGTCTGTGTCCCATTTGGGAGAGAGAGGGACTTTGTTTCAGGGAAGTGTCCTATGAACGACCTGGGGCGAACCGTCCCGGGGCGAAACACGTCAGAGCTGTTCCTGTTGTTTTTCCTGACTCTTCTCCCTGTTGAAGAACTTCAGAAATTAGTGTTTGTTTGTTGTCGCACCAACCATGCAGTCTCTATACATTATACAGTAAACACATTTCAGTGTACAAAATATCCTACTTTGACTACCAACTAATCTACACTATCTACAGCTTTAGGCTACGCATAATTGTCCTCAGGTATTCTAGATAATTTTAAGGTGGGGTTGACAAGTTACAGCATGACTAACTATGCCGATACAGCAGGGAAACCAGACAGGAATACTCAATCCAAGTAACATTATACTTGGATACGCTGTTTCTTTAATAATTAATTGTTAATATTTACATCACAGTGATCGTCCATAATGAAGGAAGATATACGAATTAATGTGTGGATAAAGGAGGATTTTAAGTTTCTCACCTTTGGCTTGGAGCGTCACATCCAGAAAAAGAATCGAAAGCAATACAAATATATACAATTTCACCATTGTCGACGTGTATCCGAATCGTTTGGCAAAAACGAAACAAAACAAATATATATCCTAGATATTTAGATATACAATATATAACTTGTCTGAGTCCAGCCAAGTCACAATTTATGGACGACCTGCGTCGAGTCGAGTTTGTCACGCCTATACGCGCGTCTATGCGTGTGCCCTCACGGTGAACCGCCCCACCGTAAAACCAAGTAACTCACATTCGGACATCCGAAGAAATAAATATTTTAAAAAGTACCGTTTTTTTTTCCTCCCTTGTTTGTATTTATAGTTTGTATTTTATAGTGTATTTAGTTATATTTTCATGTAACTTCTATGTGACATGGTGAGTGAGACATGGAGGGGATCCGATAAATCGAGCAGTGACTTCATTCAGGAAACGTTTAGATTAAATTAGGGTCTCTGTTTAGTCTTTTCCTGTCAGATAATGGAACAAAACTTCTCTGCACATGCAGGCATGTGTGTGTCTGTGTGTGTGTGTGTGTGTCACTCACTATCTTTCAATTCCAGAGAGGAAACCACTGTGGTATTCAGAGACTCTTGCCACAAACAGATTTGAGAGAAAGAAAGAAAGGCATTTCCCTGCTCACAGTAGTGAGATATTGGTGAGACTGTCAGTATAGATAGTAGAAAGTCAGTTTCCTATAAAATCACAAAAAAAACAATCAAGTAGGATATGTGCAACCAACATACGTTGTCCTATCGGACGACAACACAATCTTCAACTCGGAAAGATTTCCAGGAAATCCCCCCCGGTAGCATGTGTCTCAGTGTCTGCGTCTCGTTATGATTCACTTCAAGACAGCAGGGTCATCTCTCCATTGGGTGGTGTAGCCTAACTGTCCTGTTGCACAGGGACATGTGAGTGTTCTGTAATCGTTTCATGTCGAGCCAAGTACTTGGTTGTGGAGCCCCCCCTGCTCTAAGGCCTTGTTTGCAGCTGGCCGCAGGTGGGATCCCTGGCTGCTAACGCCGCCCGGTTGTGTTGTCGTGTTTTTCTTGGCGGCGTGTGACGCACTTGATGCTGGGAAGAGAAGAGATGAGTCTCATGTAAACAAGAACAACCCCTAAATACACACACACACTGCGTCTAAGGCTGTAGGCCGGTGTTGATCTCAAGACCCAGATCTATTATAAACATGTACGGATACAGGCAAGCAGCTGTGTACCTGAGTAATGGGAACAGTTTGTGACATGTGCCATTCCACAGCTGCACAGTGAGTGCCACTGTCCTCGTGTCAACGTTTACTCCCCCAAGGAAACCGTCTGTTCCTCGGTTTACAAACGAGTTATTGGTCCTAATGTTGCATCTTCGGGGTGGCGTTACATGCCCTCCTGGGATTCAGACGAGACCAGTTTGAATGGTGGCTAACATGCTCTGTCACATGTCCCCAGAAGAGGGCATTGTTACACCTGTTTGTTCTAAAGAATCCATGACTGTTACATTGATCTCCCCCTCCCACCTTCCCTCTCAACCTCCCGTTTCCTTCTCCACCTTTCCCTCTCTCCTTCTCCCACCTTCCCTCTCTCCCTCTCTCCCTCTCCACATCCGCACCTCCCCAGATACTTTTCTCAATGCCTGTATCTCAAGGTTTCACAGTTTATCTTAGGTCTTCAATATCAAGAGTTTTGTTTTACTGTCAGATCCTTGTCTGAAGCTTTCCTCTGTCGGCAGTGTGAACATTTTCTCTGGTCTGGTGCATCTGCACCCAGTAACATAACTGACTTGGAACTGCCTCGTTCCAGTGTGCTTCGTTCCAGACCCTTCTTCGCCCTCCCCTCCATGGCTCAGCCTCTGACACAGCCTCTGACACAGCCTCAGCACAGCCTCTAACACAGCCTCAGCACAGCCTCTGACACAACCTCAACACAGCCTTGGACCCTGACCAGCCTTGCCCTGGACCCTGCCCTTGACCCTGCCCTGCTGCCCTGCTGCCCTGCTGTCCTGCTGCCCTGCTGCCCTGCTGCCCTGGACCCTGACCAGCCCTGAACCCTGCCCTGGACCCTGCCCTGCCCTGGACCATGCCCTGCCCTGGACCCTTCCCTGGGCCCTGCCCTGGACCCTGCCCTAGACACTGCCCTGCCCTGGGCCCTGCCCTGGGCCCTGCCCTGCACCCTGCCCTGGACCCTGCCCTAGACCCTGCCCTGCCCTGGACCCTGCCCTGGACCCTGCCCAGAGAGTGCATGCCTGTGTCAGACCTCTCGTCCTCTGGATCCGGCCTCCTCCTCCGCAGGGTGTGAAAGGAGCTGATGTTGACTCAGGAAACGTCCAGCTGGCTGACAGAGTGAGAGCCACAGGGCTGGGTGTGTTTTTAAGTTTGGTTGCATCTAGCGTAGGCAAGGATCAAAGCAACACAAAACAAACGACGGAAAGTCTTGTAGAGGATAGGCCACAAGAGTGGAATACATTGTAAAGTATCGCAGAGGCGACAAACCAAAGCAATTAGGTGTTCAGGAGAGGTGGTTATAGAGCGAAACTGTTTACTTTTACTGCTGACATTTTGGTTAGAAAGATGTCTGGAGACAGAAACTGAAGTCTGAGGAAATAGAAATGTGACTTTAATCTGTGGGACTGTCTGGCTCAGCGTTTGAGCTGCTTCAACTCTGTCCCAGGGGGGATGAGTCAGACTTCCCCCAGGATTCCCCTCCTCTCTCCCCCTCCTCTCTCCCCCTCTTCTCTCCCCCTCCTCTCTCCCCCTCCTCTCTCCCCCTCCTCTCTCCCCCTCCTCTCTCCCCCTCTTCTCTCCCCCTCCTCTCTCCCCCTCCTCTCTCCCCCTCCTCTCTCCCCCTCCTCTCTCCCCCTCTTCTCTCCCCCTCCTCTCTCCCCCTCCTCTCTCCCCCTCCTCTCTCCTGCTCCTCTCTCCTGCTCCTCTCTCCCCCTCCTCTCTTCCCCTCCTCTCTTCCCCTCTTCTCTCCCCCTCCTCTCTTCCCCTCCTCTCTCCCCCTCCTCTCTCCCCCTCCTCTCTCCTGCTCCTCTCTCCCCCTCCTCTCTCCCCCTCCTCTCTCCCCCTCCTCTCTCCCCCTCCTCTCTTACCCTCCTCTCTTCCCCTTCCTCTCTTCCCCTCTTCTCTCCCCCTCCTCTCTTCCCCTCCTCTCTCCCCCTCCTCTCTCCCCCTCCTCTCTCCTGCTCCTCTCTCCCCCTCCTCTCTCCCCCTCCTCTCTTCCCCTCCTCTCTCCCCCTCCTCTCTTACCCTCCTCTCTTCCCCTCCTCTCTTCCCCTCTTCTCTCCCCCTCCTCTCTTCCCCTCCTCTCTCCCCCTCCTCTCTCCCCCTCCTCTCTCCTGCTCCTCTCTCCCCCTCCTCTCTCCCCCTCCTCTCTCCCCCTCCTCTCTCCTGCTCCTCTCTCCCCCTCCTCTCTCCCCCCTCCTCTCTTACCCTCCTCTCTCCCCCTCCTCTCTCCCCCTCCTCTCTCCTGCTCCTCTCTCCCCCTCCTCTCTCCCCCTCCTCTCTCCCCCTCCTCTCTTCCCCTCCTCTCTTCCCCTCCTCTCTTCCCCTCCTCTCTTACCCTCACACGCACTACAATGAATTCTCTCCTGTTTCGTGCTCAAAGTCGGTTCTTGCCCCGGCACTCTGGATTCTTGCACAATCTGTCTGTCTCTCTTCTTTTTTTTATCAAACACACACACTTACTCAGAGTCTGAATCTTCTCCCAGTTTTCACAAAACACAAATCACAAATCTCCCACTGTTGTAATATGTGTATGTCAAGTTAATGACCTTTAATGAAAGGCTCTTGTTTATATTGATTGAGTGAATAACATGACACTATGTGATCTCCAGGAAAGAGCCTTCCCTGCCTCCCTGCCTCACTCCCTCACTCCCTGCCTCTCTCTCTCTCCCTCCCTCCCTCCCTCCCTCCCTCCCTCCCTCCCTCCCTCCCTCCCTCCCTCCCTCCCTCCCTCCCTCCCTCCCTCCCTCGCTCCCTCCCTCCCTCCCTCCCTCCCTCGCTCCCTCCCTCGCTCCCTCCCTCCCTCGCTCCCTCTCTCCCTCCTTCTCTCCCTCCCTTCCTGTCCTCCTCCATAACTGTTGAGAATATCCAGGGTCACACTGTTGAATCCTGTTGTGTTTATTTCACACAATCTTGGCACACTGAGCTCTTTGCAAGGGCAAGATAATGGTGGTTTTATATCTAAACTAGTTTCATAAGAAATATCTGTGTCAGCTTGGTGTATGCCCAATTCCAAATAAACTATCTACAGTAAAAAAAAAAACGAAAGTTAAACAGCTGCACAGCTGACAATATCTTCTAGCTGAGGACATCCTCCTTGATCATTTAGGTTAATGATCGACTTGGGGTTGTGAACAATGGAAGGTGTTTAGTGTTAGAAGGCTAACGCTAAGGCTGTCTGTAGAGCTTAATCAATATGCTGTTATTCTGGAAAACAAAACTAATATTTCCTCGTATAAACTCTACCAACGTTTCAATTACAGACAAGAAAACTAAATAGACTTATAGCAATCTTGTCATAGCTGTTTTTGTACTGGGCCTGTGTTGTGTGTTACTATCTGAGTCGTGTTGGACAAGGTCAATGTAAGACCCTCATCTGTGGTCTGTCCGCTGTATGGGTTCGAATCAGTGGTAGCATTATCTTAGCCTCCTCTTGTCACATTGTTCTACAGCTTAATATTCAGTGGTCAAATGGAATGTGGACAATTTGTTCTACGCTTCAGCTGTCGAAACAACGAGAAGAGGGTTTTTTTTTTTTTTCTACAGCCAATTTACTTTCCCAGGGAAAACTGTCCCTGAAAATAGACAGGAAAACAGAAAGGTTTTTAAGTGCCAAGCAAGGTCAACATCTGTACAAGAATTCTGTTGATCTACCAAACACACATTGGATGCAGAGTCACATCTGATTAAGGTTTGTTGTTTTAGGTGAAATCTATAAGGAAGGCTGTTTGTTTCATTGTGGACCAGCAGATGTAATTGTTAAGCAGAACAAGTGAACCAAAATGTCTTCCTGTTCATTTCGTATACATCCTGCCTAACAGATCACAATCAGAGTATTTTCTGGGAAGTTCTGCATTTTGTGCAGATAGTCTTGTTTGTAAATTAGCATAATTATGGTACCAGAGGTTCAGTTGTCTATCAGTTGTCTACTACTGTCTATCAGCTTACATTTGAGAGGAGACAGAATTCGTCAGCAAATTAGATTGTGACACTTCTGTCATTTCACATCCATCTTTGCATTTTGTGACCCTGCGCAGATGAGCACAAATGGTTCCTGTTTCTGGTCAGACAGAAATAAACATCTTATCTGTTCTGAAATTGGTATAAGCTATATCTCTTTCAAGCATCATTCAGAAAACAGAAAATGTGTGGCCTATTCACGTTTAAAACCCTACTTTTAATGTAAGCATGTCTAATGTTTTTACAACCAATGCGTTATAAATGATAGACAGTCGTTAACCAACACAAATTGATGTCTTCCATCCATGGCTTGTTTGTGTGATGACATCTAAAGAAAGGAATGTGGGCTCCGTCGCGTCAGAACCGGGGGGAGGTGACCAACTCGAACATCGGACCGGACAGCGAGTGTCAGGGACTCTAGACAACACAGACCGCAAACACCTTCTCTTATATTTGCGGAGTTTTTTTTTCAGGCTAGAACGTTTCACCATGTATCTCAAACTATTTATCTTTTTGTTGGTTGGAAACGTAGCAACGGCTGCGTTTTCTAACGGTAAGTTCGCTCGAATTTAATTATTTCTCACATGAGTAATGTTCGTGTTATTTGAAGTTGGTGTGCGGTATACCCAAGAGCATGAATATAATTAACAAACCATATTTGTTTAGTGAATGTGTATCTATGTCAACAGGAATTGTGAGCAGACAATTGAAAATGTAATCTAGAATATGCATTTAGAATAATGTTTAATGTAATACATAATTTGTTTAAATTAATAAAGAATGTTTGAATGCACCACATGACCTCACAATTGGACACAAAGTCACGTTGAAAAGGTTCACATCCATTCCCTTTCCAACTAAAACTGCGACTGTTGATTTCTCTTCAGGGAGTTCCATCGGGAGGTCGTTTACCAGATGGAACCAGTTGGTCACCGATGAGCCGTTGGATCTAACAGAACTAGACGACGTTGTAGTCAACACCTCGGCGCAGAGCACAAACAAGTCAACATCTGGACCCAATAACAGATCCAGAGCTGTACAGGTGACACGCAGGTACTTCCTGTCGGAGGAGGTGCAGAGCTTCCTCCGCGGCAGGGTGTCCACCATCTTCATCCCGTCGGTCTACGCCCTCGTCTTCGTCGTCAGCGTGCCGCTCAACGCCGTCGCCGCAGTTACCTTCGCCCGGAAGATCCGGCCCATGAAGCCGGCGGTGGTGTACATGCTGAATCTGGCCTGTGCTGACCTGCTCTTTGGCCTCCTGCTGCCCTTCAAGATGTCCTACCACTTTGGCGGCAACGACTGGACGTTCGGCCCGGGGATGTGCAGCTTGGTCACGGCTGCTTTCTACTGCAACATGTACTGCTCTGTCCTCCTCATCGCCTCCATCAGCGTGGACCGGCTGCTGGCTGTGGTCTACCCCATCCAGTCACTCTCCTGGAGGAGCTCCAGGAATGCGGCGCTAGCCTGCGCCGGCATGTGGGTCCTGGCTGTGGGCGGCTCCCTGCCTCTGCTCGTCTCCCGGCAGGACTTGTACCACGAGCAGCTGGGCCTCACCACCTGCCACGACGTCCTGGACGAGGACCTCCAGGGCCGCTACCTGTACTTCTTCCCCGCCTTCTCCTGCCTCCTCTTCTTCCTGCCTCTCCTCGTCACCTCCGTCTGCTACGCGCGGGTCATCTGGGCGCTGAGTGTGGTCCCGCTCGGGGTCGTGGGTCGTTCGCGGAGGAAGGCCCGGGCTGTGGTGATGGCGGCGGCCGTGCTGGTAGTGTTCGTGGTCTGTTTCACGCCCACCAACTCCCTGCTCGTGGCTCATTTCCTGCAGTTTGCTGAAGAGGGCAGGGCCGGGGGGGGCGACGCCCTGTACGGAGCCTACCTGGTGTCAGTGTGTGTGGGCAGTCTGAGCTGCTGTCTGGATCCCCTGGTCTACTACTACGGCTCGTCGCAGTGCCAGAGACACCTGGCCAGCGTGCTCTGTTGTCGGGCTGGTCCGAAGGGTGGCAAGGGTCTGTACTCTGGTTCGAGCAGGTCCAGCACTAGAACCAGCTCCGGAACCTCTGCTCGGATCACCAAGGTGAACGCATTCCAAGAGAGTCACAGCAGCCAGTGCCAGAAGCTACTGGTCTGAGAGGGAGACACGTCTGTGTTCTGATTGGCTGACTGACTGTTTGGCGCACACGCCCAACTCCCAAAATGAAGAAGAGAATTGTGAACTTCCACTGTCAACCAGATCAAGGAAACCCAAGTTCAAGCTTTCCCTGGGATAACTTAAGTCCTGTTTATATTTGTGTATGACCTACACAGCTCTTAAAGCTAACACTGAACAATAAAGCTACATTGATCTTTTCACAACCAATCTTTATGTATGTTGTTTGAATTAATTTAGCTTTGTGTTGTCTCTTATAAGATACTCTATTACAGCTGATTCATACAAATGTTTGTATTTTGTTGCATATTGTTAAACGTATAAACCGCCTGCATTAATGCTGTGCACTGTAACCTAACGGAAGTCACATAATTGCAGTCCTTCACTTGCGTTAGGCTGCCCTCTGCTGGAATACAAGAGTCAAAACCTTCTTGGTGCTGTTCAGGTGTAGTTCCTGCAGGTGGCGCTACATATACAGCTAAGGTCAGTATAGGACTTTTTAGAGCTGTGCTCTAATATCTCTTTTGCTACTGTCTCTGAACAACTGAAAGCCAAATAAATAAATAATGTTTGGAGTAAGTCTTTGTTGAATTAATTTCAGTCCCCCCCCTCCCCCTTCTTTCTTTCTGTCTCACACAAACACACCCTCAACCACTTCATTTTCTTGTTGCAAACACAAACATAGTTGGAGCGACAGGCTGCATGCCTCCAATCATTGACCAATGAGAAGAGCAAACCAGACAAAGAATATTGACTCTGTGTACGTGGGCTGAGAATATCGCCAGCACTTTCCCATAAACCTTTGAGCTCGAATCAAATCAAAATGTATTTGTATAGCCCTTTTTACACGCAAGCATGTCACAGAGGGCTTCACATACGGCCAGAGCGGTGTTCTGTTGCTATTTATAAGGGGTGCAATAGAGTGATCAGATCAAATATATGGCATATCTTCATTTGTGACGAGATGGATTCATGAAGAGTCAGTGTTTATTTAGAAATTATTTTTTATCAAGGTCAAGTCACTTCCAGTTGTACCAAAATTATGATTTAAAATACAAAATGTTCAATAGAATAGAAAACCATTCAAACAATACATTCGACATCACTTTACACAAGCAGCATCACTTTAATATGAATCCCTTTGATATACAACCATGGAAAAAGCCAAACTGCTCATTGACACGTGACCATATGAGCTCGTTCAGGTTGCCATACCTGCACTTACCAGGGCGTGGTTTGGGTAGAAAAAGCTTAAGGCGGCGAAGGCGCTTGTTTCATCGGCATACGCTACACCTGTGTCGGACTACGGGGTTACTGTGATCGCTTCCATTAAGCTACAACATGAATTTTGGGATATTTTGGGTTACCGTGGTACTGACGCTGGCCTGCGCACAGGTGTGTCTTTCTCTGAAAGGTAAGATATATTCTCAACTGAACCAACTGTTAAGCGTTTGTGAAATGGCGCTTTTGTTCATACCCAAACTACACCTTATTTTTCACTTCATCACCTCACATCATCAATTTCTGTTATTTTACTTCATTTACTGATCTTTCTTGAGGACTAGATTTAAAGAATAGAGGCTCTAGACAGTAGCAAATTTAGATTCCGCAAATTTACAATGACAAGTCGTTTGTTCTAAACATATTCCGTATAGGCCTACTAATAAAATCTCTCCTTCCTTCTATGACTCAGAAAATCAAGAAAGCAGAGGCTTCACTGGTGTAGAAACCGACGAGGGGGTTGTGGTGAGCTCCACAGGATTCCTGATTCTACAGAGTCGTCTAACCACCATCTTTCTCCCGATCGTTTACATCTTTGTGTTTGTCGTGGGCCTGCCCACCAACCTCGTCGCTATCTGGGTCTTCCTCTTCAGGACCAAGGTGAAGCACCCAGCGGCCATCTACATGGCCAACCTGGCCATGTCTGACCTGCTGTTTGTTATCTGGACTCCCCTTAAGATCGCGTACCACATCAACGGCAACAACTGGATTTTTGGAGAGGCAATGTGCAAAGTTATGACGGGGTTCTTCTATGGAAACATGTACTGTTCCATTGTTTTTATCGCTTGTATTAGCGTTCAGCGCTACTGGGCCGTAGTTCACCCTCTTTCCCAAAATAGGAGGGACAACCGTGTAGCCATAGCAGTCTCCGTCACAGTTTGGGTTGTGGTCTGGTTGGCCTCTACTCCCCTCTACCTCTATAACCAAACTGTCTTGGCCACAAACTTGAACATTGTCACCTGTCATGACATCATTAGACCCAGCCAGATAACCATCGCTGCAGGTTACTTCCTGACCATGGGAATTCTGGGATTTGTGGTCCCTATGATCGTGTGCGTCGTGGCCTACGTCCTCATGCTCAGGTCGCTAAAGAACTCCATGACGGATGCCACCATCGGCAAGAAGCGCCGCAAGGCCGTGGTTCTGATCATCACAGTGCTGGTCATGTTCCTGGTGTGCTTCACCCCCAGTAACATCATGCTGGTGGTGCACTACTCCCTCCTGCTGGCCGGAAGAATGAACAACGGCTACGGCTTCTACATCGCCACCCTGTGTCTAGCCAGCCTCAACAGCTGCGTCGACCCCTTTGTTTACTATTTCATCTCCGAGGAGTTTCGGGAGCACGTGAAAAACACGCTGAAGTGCAGGAGCCAGAGGACGGTGGAGAGGATGAGGGTCTCGTTCAGTGCAATGAAGTATTCCAAGAAGAACAGCGCCTACACTTCCAGCTCAGGGAACACCCAGAGTAGCTCCTGCTGAGGGCTAAACCTGGACAGTTTGAGGGATACTGAATACTGCCATTTTAGAATGCCGACAAATGTAGTTGGACTTTGTATGACTTGGAAAAGGATGGGAGTTTGTAAACCTGGACAGTTAGGGGGATACTGACATTTTAGGATGCTGTCAAATGTAGTTGTTGACTTTGTATGACTTGGAAAAGGATGTGTGTCTCGTTATGGATTTATTTTAATGTAATCTGACCTCTGAATAGCTTGGTACTATTCTCTCACCACTGGGAAGGGGCACTTGATATTCATCAAGTTTAAATGACTTAGCACTGAGTTATCTTTCCATTAACTATGCAAATGTTTGTAAATACACAAAATGTTTATATTGTACCGGAGTATTGTTGGCCATTTGTGTGTATTGTTTCTAACATGAATGTGAAGGAGATTCTTTTTATAAAAAAATAAATATATATTTTTTTTTACTTCTTGGGCTCTGTTTTACAGTTTCTCAGTTGCTTTGGTACATTTTTTGAATCATCCTTTATATTAGCAAACCAGTAAAAGTAGAAAAGTTAAACCATATTGCATTTAATGACTTATTCAAGGAACTAATGCCTAGATGTTTTGAAAGGTATGACTTTTCAACAGGGAACCAATATGTTTTGATCAACATCGCATGAGAAATTGATACTGTAGGAAACACCAGACACTTGTACATCAATGCATGAATGTACCAAAACATTTGCACTTTGTTCAAAATAATAAAAAATAGATTTTATAATGTGCACAAGCATGGGCGTATCTAGCCCTATTTTGGCTGGAGCCCCCCCAAAAGTTTCATTAGCCCCCCCAAATAAAAAATAAAATAAACGTTCAACATTTTGTCTATATTTTTCATATTTTTAATCTAAATGTGTTAATTTATCTTCCTAAAACCCAATAGAGAACACTAATTAAAAGGATATTTTCACAAATTTCTTCTGAGGGAACATGCCCCCAGACCCCCCCTAGTTTTGCTGGGTCACAGGAAAATAATAGGTTTTATCTAGGGGCTTATCCCCCCCCCCCCAAAAGTGGGAACCTAGATTCGCCCCTGTGCACAAGTGACTCGATGATGTGGACTTTAAAACAATTGTTCTGAGAATTTTAGTTGTGTCAGAGAAACAGTTAGCGTGCTGCTATTTAATGCCGATTCCTCTTTTTAAGTTCCCACAAACGAAAGAATTGCTGAACACATACTTTACAGCGGATACGGGGGAGATTCATTACTCTATGCTGTTCGCCACATTCATATTTGCTTATCCAGACAATTTCCTGCAGTTTGTATAGGCCTACTTGTCTTCAACCACGAAGACAATTTTACATTTAGTCATTTTTTTGTCGTTGACACAAACCTATCATGGCAACTCATTTGGCTGTTTTAAATTACGTTCTTCGTCATTGCATTACGAGATGGAGATTCACCGATTGAAACTTACACCTGTGTGTGTGTGTGTGTGTGTGTGAAGATAGAGGAAGCGAGAGCGAATGCGCGTCGATAATGACGTAGGAACTACAGGTAACCTGATTCCGTACATTTGCCTTTCGTTGCTGTTAGGGTGTGTCATTCTCTGTTTAGTATAAGACGGTATCGAAGTCGAAGAGGTTGAACTCCCGGACCAGAGGATAAATACATTTTCTGCTGTTAACACGGTACAGGATGGCATCAACGCGGAAACTTTCTTTCTTGTTATTATTAGGTTTTCTGTGTTCAACAAGTTCAACAAATGCTATTCAGGGTAAGTCTATCGCGACCCGATACCAAAATCTCAGTTGAGCTTGCATCGTCTACGCTGTTTCTTATTCACCCAGGACAGACAGGCTCAGGAGAGTAATTTTGACCTTAAATCGTCCTCAACTCTTACATTTCCCGCTTTCTTGGTGTCTTTCTCCATAAAATGATCGCAGCATAGATGAACGTGTCTAGAAAACTTGTCTTGTGTTGCGCACGTTTTATATTGTATGCTACGTAATTGGCAAGGCCGGATTAACTATTAGGGCACTAAAGATTAATTGGGCACTTGCCCAGAGCCACATGACATCTAAGGGACCCTGGACAACGGCAACTAAAATGTTAAATCACGTTATGAACGCAGTCCTCACTTTCCTTAATGTGAGCACTTTATTGCAAATATCTATCAAAATATGGGCTTTGAGCCTTGTTGCCAAGGGCACAGAAGTTAATTGTTACACATTGTTAATCCGGCCCTGGTGATTGGGTCTACTTTTTAAAAAAAACTTTTAGATTTACAAAGAAGTGCTACAGCACAAGGTAGAAGGGATTTTTCTGTCATAGAATTTACGCCATGAGATATCAATAACGTGTCTTTACGATCTCTTGCCCATGAAGGAAGAGGATTCATTGGGGTTGTGAACCCGGAGGATTCCGGTCTCGTCGATGTGGACAAGGCCACGGCCGATGCCCTCAGGAGCGGCCTGACCACCGTCTTCCTCCCCATCGTCTACATCGTGGTGCTTGTTGTGGGCCTGCCCGCCAACCTCATGGCTCTCTGGGTCTTCCTCTTCCGGACCAAGGTGAAGCATCCGGCGGCCATCTACATGGCCAACCTGGCCCTGTCTGACGTCCTCTTCGTTATCTGGACTCCCCTGAAGATCGCGTACCACATCAACGGCAACGACTGGATCTACGGCGAGGGGCTGTGCAAAGTCCTGATCGGGTTCTTCTACGGGAACATGTACTGTTCCATCCTCTTCATCGCCTGCCTCAGCGTGCAGAGGTACTGGGGCGTGGCCCACCCCATGTCCCACCAGAGGAAGAACAACACCATCGCCGTGGCCGTCTCCGTGACAATCTGGGCGTTCGTCTGGCTCACCACCACCCCCCTCTACCTGTACGACCACACGGCCAAACTCAAAGACCCCAACATCACCACCTGCCACGACGTCAACGTCATCCACGACCTGGACAACGCCTTCCAGGACGTCAAGTACCCCTTCTACTACTTCATCCTGATGGCCGTCGTGGCCTTCCTGGTCCCCTGCCTGGTCATCGTGGTGGTCTACATCCTCCTCCTCCGCGTCCTGTCCGACTCCATGGACGACGACGGCAGCAGCAGCGGCAAGAATCGCCAGCGGGCGGTGGTGCTCATCGTGACGGTGCTCGTCACCTTCCTGGTGTGCTTCGTCCCCAGCAACGTCATGCTGGTGGTGCACTACTCCCTGCTGAAAGACGGCGTGGTCAACAACGGCTATGCCTTCTACCTCACCACCCTGTGCCTGGCCAGCCTCAACAGCTGCCTGGACCCCTTCATCTACTACTACGTGTCGGAGGACTTCCGGGAGCACGTGAAAAACACGCTGCAGTGCAGGAGCCAGAGGACGGTGGAGAGGATGACGGTGTCCTTCAACTCCATGAAGTACTCCAAGAAGAGCAAGGCCTACTTGTCCGAGTCGGGGACCACGCAGAGCAGCTCCTGCTGATGGTCGGCGGAGGACATGGGACATGGGGGGGGTGAAGCGTCTTTGAGGCTGGGAGGCACTGGGTTCAATGCGAGTGCCTTTGGGCCTGGGAGGAGAGCGCTTCTTTGGATGGTAAAGGGGGACGTGGACCCGCATCGTGGATGACCTCCGCGGTTTTAAGTGGGTCACTGTCACTGACTTCTAACGCACACAGAGGGATTATGTTACTGACTTGTAATGCAACAAAGAGTTTGAGACTGACGTTTATAGTAGGCCACTTTTTAACTGAGGGCTGTTGAGCCGCCTGAAGAATAGAAGGTTACCTTAGTCTTCATGACATGTGGCTGTTTTATGGAGTAATTGTGATGTCAAGAAGACAAATATGTCAGTTAGCGTGTATGTCATTGAGAAAAGTCCCATGATTTATAGGGAACCATTTTGTCAGTTGTTTCATCACCACCAGCTGAGGTTGACTGACGCAACCCAGTATTGTTACTTCAATGGTGGGAATTTTCACATTTTCCAGAGGTCAAGTTCAAATATTTAAGCACTGAGTAGTAAAATACCAAACACATAATATGAATGTATCAGATCTCTGATGATGGCTTTTAACAGAAAGAAGTCAGTGGGACTGAAGTCAGTCCTCAAAATTAATAGAAAAACTGGTCAAAATGAGTTCCTGAACTTTTTTTAATGACAGACAGTTGGCAGGGACTGTATCCATACACCCTTTCAAACAGCTTTGACTGCTGTATCAGTACGAGTGTCTGTGTTCTTTTCATACTGTGATTTTTGATTGTAACAAAAATGTGTCTAATGCTTTTTAGGAGGATTCTTAAATAAACATATATTTGCTTTTTTTAAATCGATACTTTCTCACTTTCGACTCGTGACCTTCAGTCGATTAATCACCTTCCATGGTTTCAGGACGATACTGTGACATGAATATTCATCGACATTCACCATTGTATTCTTCCACCGATGTGGAAATACAAGATGTCTGGCATTTCTGGAATGTGTCTGGTCTACTTTCAGTGTAACACAAAATGGCTGGTGTGCAGTCTACACATCTGTACCATTCCACAAGAACACAGCTGCCCTACCTGTGGAGTATCTAGGATGATGTCAGAAGGAACGGTAGTACTGAGGCTCTCTCCTTTCTCATCTGAGAAGTCTTGCTTGCTGTGTCAGCAGAGGAGAGCTAGTGAATACCTTCTAGCAAGACAGGACATGTCTTTTGTCTCCTTGCTGGTTCTGATGAGCATAAACTGAGGCAGGTATGTCCCGAGGGCTGTGACAACACCAGACAAGTTTGTCACAGTATAAAGTTTGTTCATAATGGTAGACGTTTCTTGTATATATGATCTCCTACCCCCCTAGAATCCTTTATATCTCAAATATTCAGTTTGCCCTACCAGCCATTGGTGTGATATATTATCAGACTTAAGCTAAACCAAGTTTACCAGCAAACTGGACGAGTGAAAAGAAATTCTATCAAGCCTGCCTTCCATGTGCTATAACCTTATTCTACTACAGAAAAAGGAATGAGGTTATACTTCTAAAGACGATCTTGATGTAAGACACTGTCCTGTGAGGTCTGACATTTCGACATTGCCTGTTGTGCCCAACTGTGAACTATACACGGCCTTTACACTGTGTCAACATACTAGTCATGTGTAGGTTAAAGATTGACAATGGACAGGGATAAAAGGAAGGGGGCAGGGTGATTCTTAGGCTGGATGGGGTAAGAGGATCCAGTCTTTAACCTGTAGATAAGGGGGGTCATCTGGGCAACATTCTCCCGTTGTTCTTAGAAAGCTCTCTGTGTCTATTGTTCTGATCTGACAATGTGGCAGAGGTGAAGTCTCCTCCTTTCCACACACACACACACACACACAGACTTTGGATGTGGGTGTGTGTTTTCAGAAAAAATATCCACCTTTCCAGAAAATACTGACACACAAAACAATGATCTTGTTGCCTCACAATGCAGAAGAGTTGTCTGCGTTGAGCTGTTCCTGGGTGATATATGGCTGCCCGCTGTCATCATAAGAAGTAGAATTAAAATACCTGCCATTTACGTCCCTGAGAAGGGAGCTGTTCCTTAGGGGTTGAACGCACTGACACAGCCCCCTTCACATTCCTGCCGTTCTATCACACAAGCACTTTACACAGCCTTGTGAGTAGAGCCATCATTGTGAGGGTTGTTTAAAGGAGTTGCTATAGAGCTGTCTTCAGGCTCTAACAAAAACAGTATTATTTAATAGTCAAAATATTTGTATTATCACTATTATTACTACTTTTGCAAGTCATCAAGGGAAATGTTTTGCGTTTTATTGTCTGGAATTGCAGTGCAATAGGAACGTGATCTGTGACTGGTTTCGATAAGATTGTTAGACCAGATAAAGAGGAAGAGAGTGATCAGTAAGACAGTAAATAGCTGGTGACACACAGAGAGCTAACCTTCCCTGAGACTCAACACGGTCGACCTGGGAGATACTAGGAGGTTATGACTCACTATGGTTGTTTTTACATGTCGTCAGTGCAGGCCAGTGTCTCATGGCCTATATATGGCACCTGTTGCACCTCTCCCACCTTGTCAGGACATGCCAAACCTGTTCTGCAGGTATGCTCACCTTGGCAATAACAACCCCGTATAAAGCACAGAGTCGAGGTTTAAGCTTTAACTAAATAGAGTCTGCCTTTGAGTTCAAGACAGAGATTTAGAAAACGAGTGAGGCAATGAAGAGAGAGAGAAAGAGGGAGAGGGAGATACAATATTGCTGTCTTTCATCCAGTTTAGTTACAACATCACATGTCGAGTGTGATCCATTTTAGGCGAACTGAACCTGAACATAAGACTATATCTGTGGTCGTGAGTTAAAATACTTCCTGTTTTTCGGTTATAACGATGTGTTTGTGCTGTTGTGTATGTGTGTGTATGTTATGGGAGTATTCTTACACAATAGTTGTGAGTCTGTGGTTCTTATTTGACCAAGTTGAACTCTCGTCCTCTCGTCATAGGAACTGTAGGGTGACACCTACTGGATGGTGTGTTGAACAGCATCTATTTACGAGGACTCAAGATGCTGCCAGGAGGGCACACCAAGAATGTGGTCATCACACTAATCACCTTGCAACGATCCAATTCATAGCCAACTCGTTTAAAGTGTATCTCAACGTGGGAACTGAATTCAATCGTTTTTCATACATCTGCACAACAGTCCAGCCCCCCTTTTGCCGTTTAATCCGAGGTCTCGTTACTACGATAACAAGACTGCTTTTGACGGATACAAAGGATAATACCTTGCTTTCAGTTTGGTCTCAGCAGCAGATAAAGACGAAAGATCACAAAGGTGTTTTGTGGTCAGGAGTGCTGGCGTTACGATCCCAGCCAATGGGAGCGTTGACTGTGCCTGAAAGAGAGGCTGCTAAATTAGTATTGGCCCCACGCTTCACTGTGGGGCACGGCTAAAAGACATCATTCATGTCCTTGGATCGTTGGTCTTCGGATCGTTCCTCTTTGTGTGTGTGTGTGTGTGTGTGTGCGTGTGTGTGCGTGTGTGTGTGTGTGTGTGTGTGTGTGTGTGTGTGTGTGTGTGTGTGTGTGTGTGTGGGAGAGAAAGAAGAGGGTGAGAGAGAGGAAGACAGGGAGATTCTCTCTGCACACTTGCAACATCTTCAGCGTGTCAGTTATGTATGAATGCATATAATACACACAACACATCATCTTCACTGTGTGTACTTTCTGCACATTGTTTTTATTCACAAGGAGTGAAAAATTAAAATAAACAATTGGCACCTTCCAATAAAATGTTATTGAGCCACAATCACATTTAGAGGTGTTATTTGATTTTGTTTTAAGACACTTTCAGACAACATACATGGATGTTTGACCACAGGACGCCACTCATCAACCCAAAGAAACTGACAGTAAGTTCTATGAAAAAATTTTTTTTTTTAAATTAATGACATGGTATTGTATCGTCTTCTTCGACGTTTCCGGATCCTCAAGAGCATAGGTGATGTGAAAATATCCGTACAATCATGAGGCATCGCACTTCTAGTAACATCGTTTGTTTTCGACTGAACGGCGGAAGAACAGTGGGGGGGGGGGGGGGGGGGGGGGAAAGAGAGGGAGAGACTGACATGGAGAGAAACAGGCAAGAAAAGGAGGTGAGGGAGACACACGGGAGAGACAGGAAGAGAGATGAGAGAGAGATAATACCAGTTCGAGACCAGTACGGGACAGGAGGGGGGGGGGGGGGGGGGGGGGGGGGGGGGGGGGGGGGGGGGGGGGGGGGAGGTCCGGAGGTGTAAGAGAAACTAACTCACACCTTTTAGTTTTTCTTTTCTTTTCACGTCGTCCGTGGTTGCCGTGGCGATGTGGCCGGAGGGGCGTGGCATGGCGTTGGTCCCCCCTAGCCAGTCCCAATGTGAAAAGAAGGGAGCAAAGTGAGTGGCGGGCTTGTGGTGGTGGGCGTCGTGTTTGGGCGTGCCTCCCCACAGCCCGAAGGGAACCAGGTTGTGCATGGCCCAGGGGAAGTCATAACCGCAGTGGTCCTCGGTGGACACCCAGATGTTGAACAGCATGAAGCCCCAGGCGGTGAGGCAGTGACACTGGAGCAGGAGGGGGTCCACGGTGGCCCAGAAGCCCACGCTGAAGAGCTCCCAGCCGGACAGGTACTGAGTGACCAGGCTGAAAGGCTGGTTGTACTGGTGGTGGATGGCGTGGAAGGTCCGGTAAAGCCAGGGCACGCGGTGGTGCAGGAGGTGCCAGAGGTAGTACTGGAAGTCAAACACCACGGTGCAGCCCAGGATCCCCAGGACGAAGCCCCATAGGGTGGGAGCTTCGCGGGGGAGGGGCGTGGGCGGCCTCCACAGCCATTGGGCGGCCGCGGCGGGAAAGATATAGACCAGGTGGTTGTAGGTGGTGACGCCCAGCGTGGTCCAGATGTTCTCCCAGGTAACGAGCTTGTCCGGGTGGAGCTTGTAGCGGTTGATGCTGGGCCACGTCGGGGCCAGCAGGTCCAGAAGGGTGTAGATAAACACCAGAAGGAAGTAAAGGGATATGGAGAGAACCACAGGGAAGAGAGGGCTCCTGAGGTGCTCGTGGTGGTTCTGGTGGAGGTAGTCCCAGGCAGGCTGCAGGACCGACTGCTCAGAGAGTCTCAGAGTCAAGTTGGCTACGTCCGACATCCAGGGAAAAGACACGCCGCTCAGTGGAATGCCAATGCTCGTCATTGGACCTGCCAGGATCGAGACTCCTCTCTTGAGGAGGGTAATATCTCACAGGCTTTTCTGACCAGGTGACGCGGAAGGAGGATTTCCTATTAGTCCACTCAAGTCGGATGGAAGATCTTCGACGCTATCTCGTGTGTGTTTTTTTTGCAATGCCAGATGATCTGGTGTGGTGTGTGCCAAATTGGGCTGGCGGTCTGTCTGAAGCTCTTATGTATGTTGGAAGCGCCACCTCCTCCTCTCTCCCCCCCCCCCACTCCTCCCCCCCCCCCCCATGCCCTTCCCCCCACACTACCCCTTATCCCTCCTTCTGAGTTCCAAGTGCCGGCGTTCTCTGAAGGCCCCTTTTTCTCGGGTGAGAGGAACGCAGCCAGGACAGAGGACCGGGGTCACAGCAGCGCTCAATTCTGACCCACATCCTTGAGACAGAGAGAGAGAGAGAGAGGGGGGGGGGGGGTGGGGGGGGGGGGGGGGGGGGGGGGGGGGGGGAGAAAGAGAGAGAGAGAGAGGGGGGGGGGGAGAAAGAGAGAGAGAGGTGGGGGGGGTAGAGAGAGATGAAGAGAAGGAGAGGGAGAGAGAGAAAGCTCCTGTGGATCGGAAACGATTTGACTTTTTGTCACTTCAAAAGAGCAGTGTTTTTTTTTGTTGGGTGGGGGTTTGTTTGTGATGGAGTCGAGTCATGCTGTAATCCGGTCATCAATGCTCATTCAAGCCCTCCGACTTGTGTTGTTCTGTTCAGCATGACTATGTGGTAGTTCATTAATTCTGTTCTCTTTTTAATGGTGCAATCTTTCACCACACCAATCTCTCTCTCTCTATCTATCTCGCTCTCGATCTCCCTTACACACACACACAGTTTAAGGGTCAAGCATAATAAATCATAGGAAAGCTGTCAGATGAACATTGAGTTCAAAGACACTTCTTTATCCATGGTGAACGACTGCTGGCTTGTTGCACTGTGTCTTTGTGTCGATGTTCAAAAGAAAAATATTGTGTTGTTGAATATTTTTAAAAGTCAAGTGACAACCACAGAGCCAGTTACTATGGTGTCGCAAAAATAATCCGGGCGGAATTATTTTTTCTTGGATGATCACGTCTTCTAACCGCCAGTACATTGATCGGGCCCTCTGATCTCGAAGTGTCTTTTCGTGTTCCTCTAACGGTTGTCGTCTCAATCCTTCTTGTCTTTTAAATCAAGTGTACCAAGATACTGATATGGACTGGCTGCAGTGGCTGTGCTTCATTTAGATTCACACTCAGTCCACGAGTCACACAAAGAGCTGTGGTTGCTCTCTCGCCACTAGAGGGCAGTCACGTATCGCTGAGAGAAACGCCAGGACAAGCTCTCTTTCTCTCTCTGTCTCTGTCTCTCTCTCTTTCTCTCTCTCTCTCTCGCTCTCTCTCTCTCTCGCTCTCGCTGTCTCTCTCCATGTCTCTCTCTCTGTATGTCTCTCTCTCTTTATGTCTCTCTCTCTCCCTGTCTCTCTCTCTCTCTCTCTCTATCTCTCTCTCTCTCTCTCTCTCTCTGTCTCTCTAAAAGCTGCATGGCACATTAAGTGCCTGTCCTGAGAGACAGCATTTGAGATGTGTCACTCCTGTTACAGAAACTGTTCAGATTTTTATTTCAACTGGGGTCAGGGTTAGTTAGTCCTTAGATTGTTCTGATATTGTTTTCTGTCCCCTGTTTGTTGCTGTAATAAAAAGTACTGCCGTTTCCCTAGTTCCAGAGTGGTGTCTTTTGAAGGTCAATTCTACATTCGGTAGATACGGAACAGCCAACATCATGATGCTACTCTGGGACATGGAAATGATCATCCCATCTTGGTCCTTAAGCTTAGTAGATCACACATTCAGACATGTCAAATTCAATTTTCCAACAATTTCAACAAGGAAATTGAATAGTGAGTTCAAACTGAGAATACCCCCGACGCTCTAAATGATCTCTTGTGGTCTTTTCTAACACGCGGGTTAGTTGATGACAGTTTGGTGACGCTCTTGGGGACACGTTGCAAACTTGTTTCATCACTCTAATGATCGGAAAATAACTGTAGCCATGGTAGGAAGAGAACGAGAGAAGAAGACACACCTGACGTCCCTCCAGAGGAGGTCTGAAGGGATCCAGGGGTTAAAAAAAGCTGCAGTCTCAGATTCACTCCACGTCACATTACACACTGTCCTAAGCTTGCGGATGTCATTCTAAAGCAACAACCTTTTTCTATTCGATTATTCACGTTTTATATTGCTGTGTGCTTTGTGCTGGGTGTGCACAGGATGCATTCAACAGCTGTACAACAGATACTTTGCTGTTATTTGCCAAAAATGGCATTGTCCAGAATGGCCCTGTTTTTCACCGTGCATATGGTAAAAAAAATCGTTGAAAATAAAACTTTGACCTCTCTAAGACCCATGGAGATGATGAAACAAGTAGACTGACAAGCTCCTCTAGATATTTACGTAACTAAAGAGAAGAAAAATATCTAAATATCATCAGGTTATCACGCCAAAATGCATAAGCACTAAGTATCCAATCAGATGTCACATGATCGTTCAATTGTGTGACAGTGACCCCTCCCCATGTTGATTTCCAGATTGTCCAGATTGCCCCATGCAGAGTTGTGTCCAGGGAACACGTTCTATCTCAAGGGGAACGTGTTCTTACCCCGCTCTGTTCCGTCCCAGAAGAACCTCACATGGGGTCCGCAGAGCAAAGTTTGCGAGAGGACAGACGGCCAAGATTTACACCAAACTTAAACCCTAAACAAGTCAGATATTATGTAACCCACGCACAACTGAGATCTTCAGAATCATGTGTGCTCGCATTCCTGAGTTCCCAAACAGCACTGTTTCTTGAAGCATCTGGTCCTGGTTACGAAGAGACGGAGAGAAGGTTTCAGTAGGATCACGGAAGGAGAACAAAAACGTGACACTGTGATTTGGATCACCGCTTGCGATGTAACTACTACAGCTGTATCAAAGCACCAATGTAACGTCTTTTTCTCTTTCATCTATCTTATCCTCTGATAGATCTATGTACTGCACTTGTACAGAGAATATAGCTTTGAACCTTCATCTGACTCCTGGAAAACTCTATGTTGCATCAGTTCTGAGCTTCATAAACATACTCTCATGCATTGGAGGAGCCAAGCTCAACAACATGACAGCCAATGTCAACTGTTCGGACAGTAAAGGACTTCTCAATAAATATCACAGTAACGTGTGTGGCCTCACAGTCCCACATTCCCCACAAATCACAATAGTTGGGAGGTCAATTTTTCAACTAACCTACTTTAAGTTGGAAGTTTATTTTGGCAACATTGGGCCCTCCGTCGAAGGTAAACAGATCTTCAACTCGGACGTCTGCTCTGCCTGAATCCGAACTGTTTTCGAGTGTTCACCAAACCCGTTTGAGCGCGAGTCTATTTTCATCCGGAAGGTCCTGAGAGGCAGGTGAGAGAGGCGTCTCCGAGGGGCCTGGTGGAGCCCCAGGGACGGCCCAGGTTACACTGGTTCAGGGTTTGTTTTTCACTCTGCCTCTTTGATTAAAACCTGACACAGTTACCATGGGTCTCTCACCTGTGGAACTAATTATCACATTATTACCGAAGTCCTCATAAACAAGCGAAGGCGCAGCTCCTCGCAAATCATTTTTCCGCAGGACCATAACCAAGTAAGTGTTTCATCCTCTGCAGATCCCACCGTTACTGAGCTGCACTGAGATACTTTGGACTTGGATTGTTACGGTACGGTACCTCCAATTCCTAACGCTGCCTCACATGGGTTTAAAAGGATATTTGACTTAAAATATTTTTTCCTCCAGTAGGTCGTGAGATACTTTGATATCCTGCAGCCATGCCTAGCCAACTTGAAGGTGCCATGGACGCCCTCATAACAGTTTTCTACAACTACTCAGGAAACGATGGAGACAAGTTCAAGCTCAACAAGGGGGAACTGAAAGAGCTCCTCAACAGTGAACTCACTGACTTTCTCACGGTATGTTTGGTCTTTTACATGTTGCACTTAACATTTTTGTTTAGAAGATGAATTGTTTTGAACAGAGTGTGAGAAATCAAAGGGTTTAAGAACAGCTTGGCCAGTGATAAGCACCATCCGTCCTATGCTGAATCATTTACAGTGGTTTTGATGAAAAGGATTAAG
This sequence comes from Hypomesus transpacificus, assembly GCF_021917145.1. Classification (NCBI taxonomy): domain Eukaryota; kingdom Metazoa; phylum Chordata; class Actinopteri; order Osmeriformes; family Osmeridae; genus Hypomesus; species Hypomesus transpacificus. The sequence continues at coordinate 634,948 of NW_025814038.1, forward strand.
TCAAATGATAAGTATATTTAAGCTATTTTTAGTCGACACTGGGCAAGAGGTGTCATAAGTTATTTATTTTCCCATTTGAAATAAGTTTCACAGTTAGTTACGTTTTTACATACATTAGCTGTGTGGTGAACCTTGAATGATATGTTGTCTTGGATTAGAGATTTCTTCGTAACACTGAAATCTCTTGACATTTCCAGTTGCAAGCCCACACATCTGGCAGAAAGCAAGCACATCCAGCTATCTTTATGAGAACAAGATGTAAATACTGGAAATGGTCTATTGAATTTGACCTTTTTAACTGGAAATGAATTACTTTAATTGATCTATTGCTGTTTTGGCTGATGCCTTTTTAATGAAAGTTATGAATGGATTTATACAACCATGTGTTCATTTAATTTAATGATTCACATCACAATTATTCAAAAAAGTGCATTTAATCTGAGCTGCTCTATAAATATTTGCAGCATGTTCTGGGAAGAAAAAGGGTTCATTGGTTTGTGTGTGCGTGTTTGTGTGTGTGAGTGTTTGTGTGTGTGAGTGTTTGTGTGTGTGAATGTTTGTGTGTGTGTGTGTGTGTGCGTGCGTGTGTCGGAGGTGGGATGGGCGACTTGCGTCAGAGCTTGTGTTAGAGTGCACAGGCCTGTGTGTGTGTGTGTGTTCTGAAGGATATGTTCCCGTCGTGTGGGAGTGTAGAGAGGAAGACAGGCTGGGGAGTGCAAGTTCTCCTCCCTCCTGTGGATGGAAGCCTCAGGTGATCGACGCATCATCATCAGTGGCCCACATCGCTGCCAAATATAGACACCCACGTGATGTCATCCGCCATTCCGAAGCCCAGACTCCGTGGAGCGGAGAGTGTGTCTTGGTCTTCAAGGAAGGCTGAGCTCACCTCATTAGCAAGGAGAAACACGCATGTACCGAGAGTTAACATTTCATCCACCACGAACCAGTATTATTTAATGTGAAATATCGATAGTGTATTCATAATCTATATTCATATTTTTTCGTTGCTCACCCTTTTATGAATATTTTTTTATTCATGTCTCAAGCTTAGATCAGCTTTCGGTAACTTGAGTTTGAGACGTTACGATGAGTTTCTTGACGATCAGATGTTAAGAGCATCTGCTTCCAGTAACAAGATGAACGTCCTCGGTGGGTCGTTTGTTAAGCCCCTTTGACCGAGGGGACACCAACAACACAGACACTGTGAAACGTCCCGGTTCTCAACGGACGTCGTTGAGTCTCCTCGACACAACAACCTCGAGTCAGGCTTCTCCGTTCTGGGGACTTGAGAGGCGCTCTGAAGGATCTTGCCTCGGACGGGTCACTGAACATCGACATGACTCTGGCCGCTGGCGGACTGGACCAGCCTGTTGGAGCAGAAGCCCCTCAGCATGGAGAGAATCTCTATCAAGCTCTTCCAGAGCCATCGATCTTCTGACCTGCCCAGGGCCTCTCCGCTCACGACTCGTCCATCTCAAACTGATCGACAGGCAGACATCTGCAGACAGCAGACAGCTCTGGATAAGAGCGTCTGCTAAATGACTGACTGACATCTTCTCTAATTGAAGTCTGCTGTCCGGGAGGAGGTTGTTTCTGGCCCATGCAGCCAGAAGTGTGGATGATTTCTAAGTGCCATTTAGACAAATTAATAACAGTCCATCGCCCCACTGTGCTTCAGTGATTGATTCATACTGTCAGTATGAATCAGAGACAAAAATATGTTTCAGGCTCTACGTAAAACACTTATTCCGTTTTTTTCCTCAACGTTTTCCGATTTCCGCTTCTGTCGACGATTGTTTCATGGATTTGACTGTGATCAAAGTGTTATTTCTCTTCTTTTCCAGTCTCAGAAAGATCCCATGCTGGTGGAGAAGATCATGAACGACCTGGACTCCAACAAAGACAATGAAGTGGACTTCAACGAGTTTGTGGTCCTGGTGGCGGCCCTGACCGTGGCCTGCAACGACTTCTTCCAGGAGAAGCAGAGGAAGAACAACAAGTAGCTGCCCCCTTGGACAGCCACTAGGCCAGGGGTCTCCAACCCTGCTCCTGGAGAGCTCCCATCCAGACTGTTTTCACTTCAACCTCAATGTAGCACACCTGATTCTACTAATTAGCCGGATGATGAACTGAATGAGGCAATATTATTTGCAGTTGAAGTGAAAACTTACAGGATGGTAGCTCTCCAAGACTGGAGCTGGAGACCCCCCTCTAGGCCCTCCCAGGCATCTGCCTGATTCACTCTGGTTCCCTTGATTCATCACATGTTTACTCTGAACCACAGCTAGAACGGCTAGATTGTTTTAATGTCCCTTAAGACACGCTAAAGATTATGTTTTGTCTTGTTGAGTTGTTGTCAGAAATCTTGCTTGCTTTTGGAACCCTGTCAAGTTTTCTTTTTTCGTGAGCTGTTTTAAACATGCATGTTTGAAAACACGTTTAATATTCTTCTCTGTCACTCATGTCAACTTTGAAGAAACTAGTTTGACGATATTTCGAGGCTTGTCACACAGTGGCTTAACCACTAACAAGGGCTGTTCTGGTGTGCTTGGCAGCAGGACATCCTCAAAGATCACCACCTCATGTCCTATTATGTCTTCGCTTCCTGTTTGGTATTGTTTCATCAGAATCCTTACATAAGTTGCTCAGGTTATAGACTGAATGATTTACTCTGGTGTTCCTTGTACAGGTACCTTAGTTTCTTGTGTTTAGAATGAACCTTGTGTTGTGCGACATGTTACATTTCATTGAACGTGTCTGCCACGTAAGTTGATTTGATGTCTATGTGTTGATTATTGTGAAACTAGGTCATGTACATTTCTGTTATCTAAAGTTTATGTACCCAAATGTAGTAAATATATTGTTTTTGTGAAAGACAGCATAATGACAGCATAATAAAATCTGTCTCGCAGACAGCTGATGGATGGATTTCTGTGTCAACATTCATGGGTGTCACAGGAAGGTCCGGATGTTCATAGGACATGGATCAGTTCCTGAACGCTCATCTGCATGTAAGTTGCCCTTGCGGGTCAATGCATCTCCTTTCTAAGCATGTCCTTCACTGTGAGTGGATCTGAAGGAGGCCATGTCACAGTGGAAGCTGTACGGAGTGGAAGCTGAGTTGAGTCAGGTGGCTGAGCGGATAGGGAATCGGGCTAGTAATCTGAATGTCGCCAGTTTGATTCCTGGCTGTGCCAAATGACGTTGTGTCCTTGGTCAAGGCACTTCACCCTACTTGCCTCGGGGGGGAATGTCCTTGTATTTACAGTACGTCGCTCTGGATAAGCGCATCTGCTAAATGACTAAATGTAAATGTAAGCTGAGCGTGATAGCGGAAGTTGTACGTGCCGGGGACAGCTGTGAGGTGGACAGCTGTCCGTGTAACAGTTGGGGTCACGTGTGGGAGCTCACGATAATGACGTGTGATGATGAAATCTTCATGAACGCCCCGAGGCTCTGCAGCACTGCTACCTATCATTCAACCACTCAACACCGCGTCCAAGACGCCCTCCCTGAAAACGCAATTCCCCCCCTAGAGACGAGGCAATGCGTCGATCCATCCGGCCTGTTTCATTCTCCCCTGTCTGTCTACGTGTCCTTCCAGAACCCCACATTAAGACAAAAAAACAAAGAAAAAATAACATCCCAGATTGTTTCTTTATCCGCAGCTGAATCGTACTGGAGGTTTGACCCCCCCTCCTACGCCCCCTCAGATGAGTCTGGGAGGAAGGATGACAGATGAGTCTGGGAGGAAGGTCCCTCAGTGGAAAACAACATCCGTGACCCTACTTGTGTAATATGCCTGTGATTGGCTGTAATTGTGGGAGATTACAATCCTGACAGTCTCCCAGGATGAGGTGGCACCAATCAGCTCCGTTTGCCACGTTTTCACAAAAGCTCTAATCATAAAGTAGACTTAATCACTGGGTTCGGAACAGAACTTTTTTTCTTCTCCATGATTCACACGATTGTGTTTTTTGTTGGAAAGTTGGTATTTGCTCAACCTTGCTTGGCCTTTATGCTATCACCCACTCTGGGCGGTAAGCTGTCCTTCTGTCTGTTGCAACACAGGAAAGGGATTCTTTGTTCGGGAAGTCATTGGTCAAGTATTGATGGCCCGATTGCCACTATCTCTGACCACAAGTCCTCTGGGAAGGACTGTTGCTATCAGGAAATGAGACAATGACAATCAGAGATCCTCGAAGGATAATGGAAGACTGCAAGACAAACGGAAGGGTTTCCTACGTGTGTGGCCAGCCCATTAGTGGAGCTCTTTGTACATCTGACACGAGGAGATCAAGTGGATATCTTAAAGAAAGACCAGACTGACAGGCTGACATTAACAGGCAGGAGATGCACACACACACACACACACACACAGAGGGGGAGATTGGGGGATGCGTACAGCTCGGTGGTTAAGCATTTGCGTGCAGAACAAGTCGAGTTCCCAGGTGCAAACCCACCCCTGGGCCGTGTTTTGGATCAAAGTAACTGCTGAGAGAATACACTGTTTCAGACAAACACACACACACACACACACAGAGACTGTAAACGGGGCGTCATGGTGACAGCAGTGATTGACATCAGAGCAGCGGCCTCCTCTCAAGGCGTCACTGTGTGATCCCTGGCCACCGAGGAGACAAGGGGAGGAAGGACTGAAATAGATTTTCGTGACAAATACAGAAAGATGGGGTTCCTCACCCTATATGGCTCAGTTGTCCTTGGAAAGAGAGAGAAAACAAGAGAGAGAGAGAGAGAGAGAATGAGGGAGAGAGAGGGGAAGAGAGATAGTGAACGAGATGATATGGATGAAATGAGGAGAGATGAGAAGAGATAAGGATTGTTTATTTCAGGGCAGATAAGGTGCCCACGGGGGGGGGGGGGGGGGGGGGGGGGGGAGATACAGTATAAACACTGGTTGAAAGTCCCCCCCCCCCAAGAAGAGAGGAAGGTCGTGTGGTTCGCAAGAGGAAAACAACCCATTTACAGACACAATAATAATCCATCAGCTGGGCCTTCCTGGAGCTAATGATGTTTACTACAGACCCACACAGGGGCACGAGGCTATTTGCCGTCCCTCCAAGACCATTCGGCCGACCTGGAAAGCGTCTTTGTCCCCAGGCCTACCCCTGTCTCACACCATCCATCCCCTCACCCCTCTGACACAATGTGCGTCACCCTCTGTCATCACTCCTCATGTGTGTGTGTGTGTGTGCAGGGATATGTAGTTGTGTGTGTGGTGGTGGTGGTAGATCTCTCTGTGTCATCCTCGGGATATAATCTCAACAAACACCTGTCGTGTATTTCAGCTGAGTGATAGCTTCTGTGCCCGCGGAATGGGATCCCAGCGATAGGAACACTGGAGCAAGCACAGACGCACGCCACAAACGCGACACTTGTATCAACAACAAAAAAGAAAAGATTATTGTTTTCCCTTCCAGCCGGAATGCAGCAAAATGGACATCCCTTCATCCGGCCACGTCAAAGCAGAAGGGAGCTTCGTTGTCATGTCGATTGTGGCTAGCCTGTCAGCATTGGTGCAAGTGATCAGGGCCTGTGTTGCCAGGTGCGGAGAGGACGACCGGTGAGAGACAGAAAGGAGGATACCGACACAAAGATACAGGGAGCTTCGTGTTTCCGTCTCGGAAAAAGAAGAAAGAGGAAGAACGATTTGATCTTTGGATCGTTCAGACTGTTGTCTCACCTCTAGACTTCATTTCAGTAACAGATGGAGGAAGATCCTCCAGCAAACACTACGTGAGAGCCTTGATTGTCCAGAACAGCTTGATCTGGAAAACAACGTGTTCCTCCCCAGAGCCATGAAGACTGGCAGACACAGAAAGAGAGAGAGAGAGAGAGAGAGAGAGAGAGAGAGAGAGAGAGAGAGAGAGAGAGAGAGAGAGAAAGAGGAAGAGAGAGAAGGAGAAGGTTGTGGAAATGTAACCACAGCACGCTGTTTCTATTCATTGGTGCATAAGGCGAGCACTAGGGCGCTCAAATGGCTCATACAATTGTCTCCAGATCTCTTTCACGTTTGCAGACATGGAGGGCAGGCTTGCCACCAAGCTGTGGGTGTGCCTCCAAAATAACAACCAACCTGCCTTTATACACTGTCTTGTCGTGATCCTCCAAGACTTTATCATTGTTTCACGTGTCATCTCAAGAGAGGTGCATTTGATAAAAATCACTGTACGCCAACAGATGTTTCCTTGTTTCTCTCCTGTCACTCTCTTTGGCACAACTTGAAAGTGAGAAGGAGAGAGAGACAGAGACAGAGTTTCACTAATTCTCAGTCCCACCGAGTACAGCCTAATCTAGTCTCTTCACCAGAACTGAAAGGTTTGCGTTGGCTTTGCATCACTTTCTCCTCCCCTGTGTGTCACGTTCTGTGTCTGACTTTCCCCGAAATCCCCTGTTTGTAGCGGAAAGGAAAGTTTGCTTCTCTGACAAACAACAAACATTTCCGCTGATGTGTTTCCACACGCTTTTGTCAACACGCGAAGATGAAGCAGCACGGAGTGAAGCCCTGGGGAATCCGGCCCACAACACATGACTGACTAACAGTCCCTGACAGGCAGGACCAGAAGGTCTGAATCAGAATACAACCTGAAGACAATACAGTACAGTGCAACACAATACTGAAGCAGCCACATCTACCTCTAGGTTCAAACTGGCCCACTTTCAGGCTGGGGGCCAGTGAGGCTGGGGGCCAGTGAGGCTGTGGGTAGTGCGGCTGTGGGTAGTGACGCTGTGGGTAGTGAGGCTGTGGGCGGGTGAGGCTGTGGGTAGTGAGACTGTGGGTAGTGAGGCTGTGGGCGTGTGAGGCTGGAGGTACTCTTCCAGGTCCAGATGCAGCAGGGAGAGTAAAGAGAGAGAGAGACGGAGAGAGAGAGAGAGAGAGAGAGAGAGAGAGAGAGAGAGAGAGAGACAGAGAGACAGAGAGACAGAGAGAGAGAGAGAGAAAGAGAGAGAGAGAGAGAGAGAGAGAGAGAGAGAGAGAGAGAGAGAGAGAGAGAGAGACAGAGAGACAGAGAGTCAGAGAGTCAGAGAGACAGAGAGACAGAGACAGAGAGACAGAGAGAGAGAGAGAGAGAGAGAGAGAGAGAGAGAGAGAGAGAGAGAGAGAGAGAGAGAGAGAGAGAGAGAGAGAGAGAAAGAGAGAGACTGTAATCGCAGTAAACTGCAGAGGAAGAGGAGGAGAGTAAATGAATAGGTGTGTTACATAACGCTCTGGCGAATCTCAAACTGCCAAAAGAGATCTGCACCACACCTGATAAGACAGCACTGAGCCCTGGAAAGTAGAGAAGCTTGACAATGACTGTAAGGGTGCTATTTTGAAGCACTTGGCTGAGCATGAATCTTGATAGGGTATGGGCTGGGTGGTGGATGAGGGTGGCTCTTATAAAATCCACCCTTGTTGATGGCAATTAACCTGCTATATTTATCCTAATTCCTCATTTACAATAGGCATGCTAGAATCCTGAATAAAACACTGATTTAGATTATTTCTGGAGAAAAAATCTGGAGCGTACATATTTGATCTGAGATGTATATCACCCACACATTTGAACCCTCTGAATTGCCAATATGCAATTATTTTATTGACCTCTTTTGATTTTCTTTGTGTTTTGAAAAACGTATTACCCGAGCCAATGGCGTGAGTACCTCCCCGGTGATGGAAAAAGCTAGAAATATCACAGGAAGTCAATCATGTCTGAGAGAGAGTCATCTAATTAGTATTCTTTTGCATTCAGATAAACCTTTACGAAGATGATTGGACTTTCTCCACACTGAATGTAACCTGTGGGGAATAAATAACTCCCTGTGTCAGACAATCATGGTACCCTGAAGGCCTGTTATAGTAGTTACTCTACAGGATACAGGTATAGTTAGGTCTGTAAATGTCTGATTCACCAAACACATTTGGCTGTATTTCTAATGCCTGTTTTTCTGTCGGTCCGTGGATCTTAGTGTTGGGGAGCCCCAGGTGAAATCCCAGGGTTCCTTTTTTCAGCTTCTTTTTGGGTTGGTATGGATGGCCCATCAAGGGAGGTGAACGTAACTAGGTTACAGAGGGGACTTCCTGAGAGCATGGTTTGTCCTTCTAGAACGTTCCTGAGTGCGTGGTTTGTCTTTCTAGAACGTTCCTGAGTGCGTGGTTTGTCTTTCTAGAACGTTCCTGAGTGCGTGGTTTGTCTTTCTAGAACGTTCCTGAGTGCGTGGTTTGTCTTTCTAGAACGTTCCTGAGAGCGTGACGGCTGATCGAGATGCTCGCTGTTATTTTCTCGTCAAAACAGTCACAAGACAGAAATACATTCCGAACGGAGGTCAGAATGATTTCTAATTGAGTTTTCTCAATTGCAGTCGGTAATTACCTATATGCCTCACAGCTCAAATTAAATCATCATCATTTCCATCCATCCACAAACGCGCGGTAGGCCCTGTAAGAAAGATGCCCTGTCCCTATCTGTCTCTCACACACACCTGCACAGACGCGTACGCGTTTATCAGCATGAGACCAATCCAGGATGACTTTTCTTCTTGTCATTTTACAGCAGGGGACTGCAAGGGGAAAGCACACACAGACACAGACACACACACAGACACAAACACACACACACACACAGACACACACACAAATACCGCCCCCCTGGGAAGATATCAGATTTGTATCAACTACTTCTGTGAGGCGTGATGTGGTTGCAGGTGTCTCACTGCGATAATACACCCCCAGACCTTTAATCAAGGGAGCTCTGGTGCCCCCCTGGTGCCCCCCCCCCACCCCCCGGTGACGCTACTCTGCCATCCCTGTCAGGATGGGGGGGGGGGGTAACAGCTCTGGAAGCAGACCTTTTGGCTGTGGGCAATCTACCTTGACATCTGCCAGATAAGAAACACTATCCTTGTTTTGTTATTGTTGCAGAACATATTATCGCTACATGTAAGAGCACACTTGCAGAAAAGAAAAATCTGATTTCATGCTTGTGTGTTTGTATTATTGTCATGTAATGCTCATTGCGCTTGTTATTGCATTACACTGAAACAGGATAAAAATAAATAAATTGGATGATTACCGGATGGATTATCACGTTTGACAAACCATTCAATCAAATAGTTTGGATTGGATTTATGGCCCTTAAAAAACTCTGTGTGCCTTTACGGTGGATGTGATTGGATTACTCAGAAGTAGGTTGACCAATAGGAAATGTGCTTGTCTGAGATCAATGTTATTCTAATATTGTCTTAAAAAACATGTTTCCTGTTTATGAATGTTGTTGAATTTTCAAAATGATATTTCCTGAATGCAACATGATTGAAGCATACTTGATCTCATTAAAAAAAATGAAGATAATTACCAGCCTCAAAGAAAAATGTATCATGCGGTTCCATTTTATTACAAAAGAATAGTTTGATATAAATAAATAGAGATAACAGCAATGGACATATTTTTACATGTTCTATTGCATCCTTGAATAATTGATCTTACTACTGTATGTCGTGGAAACCTGCTAGGGCCAGACTCCTGCATACTATCTCCGGAGTATAAATAGAAACATTTATTTCTTTAGTACCGTTCCCCTGAAAGAATGTTGACCACATATCCAGTGTATAATCCTGTGCCAACGCTCTGTTTCATTTCAATAAACACACGTAAGACACATAAATACTGAGTAGAACCAATAGCATTGCCAACAAACACAAGAGAACCGTTTATTAGGCTTGCGCGAGCCACAATTTATATAACATAATGAAAAAGATCAAAACAATAAAAAATAAAACTGAACACAAAAAAAATGAGGTAAAAAAAAGAAAGAAAAAAATAAGGATTCTCTTCATTAAACTGGAACGGGGGGAGTGGCATGGCAACCCTCTGCACAGTTTTTTTCAGTTATCAGTCACACGGTATGTTTGGTGCTTCCGGTGTGGCAGGTGACACACCCACGTGCGCCCACACGCGCACCAGGAGAGCTCAGCCGGAGAAGCAGTAATCTTCCACGCTGTTCCCTCTGATCCGATGAAGATCCTGCTGGTCCAATAGCCGGTAGTTGAAGGACACTCGGTTCACAAACTTTCCACTGGAGACCATCCTCACCACTGTATTGTCACAGGCTATCTTCATACGGACTGCAGAAGGGCGACAATGACAGGGACCCACACTAGCATTAGCATTAGCATTACCACAAGTGGTTTCAGATGGATGGATCACATTCGATTTCTGAATTCAATCTGCTTCTTGATCTGATTTAGAGAAACTAACAGGACAAACTGAAACCTCACAGCTAGTGGCCCCCACATACGTAATCAAAACTACGGATGAAAAAATCTTACAAAATGAGATTTGGAGAATGAATAGTCAAGAGCCCATTGCAATGTGTGTGTGTGTGCGTGTGTGTTGGAGGTGTGTGTACGTGTGGGTGGGAGGGGGGTGTGTGTGTGTGTGTGTGTGTGTGTGTGTGTGTGTGTGTGGGGGCGGGTGCGAGAGGAGTGTCAGCTCTCACCAGGACTGTTGGAGTAGCAGAGGTCAGCCACAGTGATCATCTTGGACGTGTCCACTCCGCTACCTCCCAGAAGCTCCACAAAATCCCCCGCCTCCACGCAGCCAGGAGAGGACTTCTGTAGAAGACAACACAGCGTGGGCTTAGCAACCCGTCCCAAGCACCCCATGGGATCAGACCAAACCAACATGTCACCATCTCTGTGTTGGAGGAGGAGGAAGTTTCTGTGTTACCTGGATTGGGAAGTCGTTGAGGTGTCCCAGGTTGAGCTCAGAGACCTGGACTTCCACGGGGTAGATGATTGAAAAGCTGCAGTTCCTGTGCTGCTGGGGGATGACCATTGTAAAGGTGCCCTCTGGTGTCTGGGAGATGACATTGCAGGCTGGAGGGAGACAAGTGGTACATGCAAAAAGATTCAGAGAATGAAAACGTTTTTTTTTTTTTTTTATCTAACAGTGTTTTGGTTTCGTGAAATAAAGGTTCAGTATCCGAATACACAGACTACAGGCTGGTATCTAGGGCGGAAACCATCCAATTGTGACAAGCTCCACAGTCACACCGGTCACACCAACTCGTACTCACACAAACACAACCACCCCCTCTGACACACTCACACACACACACACATGCCTGAAATCATGTCCTGGCACTCGAGGACACCCAAGGCCACACACTCACTAGCAGAAGGCAGAGCTGAGCTTAGAATATAAGAAGCTCTGCTCTTTGTACGTTTGCCAACTGCCGAATACCCATCCAGAGGACTTAGAGACCAACGGAATTTGTTTGCTACACCTGTGCTGACTGATCAGTAGATTGTAATCAAGCACCCTGCTGATAAATTGTACTGATGAGCAGAATGATAGCTGCAATCAAAATCTAAATTAGACAGTGATTGGTTTTGCAATCACTCAAACCTTGCCAAAAACTGTGGTTTCACAGTTTCACCCTTTTTTTTCGTAAAGGACAAATCCTGACAAAAATACACTCATTAACATTAACACTCTTGTTGTGTTCAAATACCTGTTATCTTTTGTAATTTTATTAATCTAGCTGATGTGACAATTTAATTTACTCCAGAGGAATACTTCAACTGTTTGTCAACTTACAAACTAACTAACTTACTAACCAACTAACATTTTGCCTTACACTTCTTCTGCACAGACATAGTATTAGTGTAAACTGAAACTGATAGTGAATTTCCCTTGTGTTGAAATCTGTGATAGCTGCAAATTCACCAAAGGCACATTTAAAATAGCAGTTTGCTGGCAACCTGTTGGGATACTTAACCACTGAAGTCACTGCATCAGACTGGCTGCAGGGCTTATAGTTTAGCATGATTATTTATAAATACAGATGTTTGGAAAACCCTACTGTTTAGAGACAGACTGAAAGAGACAGAGAGAAAAGGAGAGAGAAAAAGAGAGAAAAAAAGAGAGAGAAAAAGAGAGAGAAAAAGACAGAGAGAAAGAGAGAGAGAAAGAGAGAAAAAAATGAAAAAGAGAAAGAGAGAGAGAGGGAGGGAGAGAGAAAAGGGGGGGATGGTTGAAGAGAAAGAAGGTTCTTTTTCAGCAGTGTGACTGGACTCTACTCACGGAAAGGGTTGGTGAGTCTCCTGACGGTGAGGGTGAAGCCACTGCCGGCGGTTTGGACACGGAAGAAGACCATGGCCACGTTCTGAGAGGAGCGCACGGCTCTCCTGGCCGTGCTAGAGTCACAGTAGTCCACATAGCGCTGCGACAGCGGCAGAGGGTGGTCCTGGGAACTGGGAAACTTCTCCCCCTTCATCACCCAGCCGTCAAACACCTGTTGGAGGGTTGGGGGGAGGGGGCGAGGGGAGAGGGTGAGGAATAAGGGGTGAGAGCAGGTACATTGATTCACTGGGTCTCTACCAAATTTGTTTTTGTTGTTGCATTATTTGTGTGACCAGGCTGGATGGTTGTTGTTGCCATGGTAAAGGAGCTTGTGGCTCACGTTAATCCAGGAAGTGTTGTGTTTGTGATGTGTCTGTGGCGACGGTAATCCAGGAGGTGTTTTGTGTGGGATTGGTCTGTAGCAACAGTAATCCAGGGACGGATTTGAACTGCCCATTTAGGCAGTCTTCTCCTCAACTCCAGTGTAAAAAATCGATCTCCCAATCTGGACCCAAGAACCAGACGGAATCGCCCTATTTTATACCTTATGACGACAATGTGCTAAGTATATTGTATTACTGGCAACTACCTAAGAGTGCTAAAAACCAGTGATTTTAAACAGGAGGTGGGGGGGGGGGGATTACGGCTGACCTGATACTTCGTGGGGTCAAACTCTGCTAAGGCTTGGGCTCGAAAACACAGCAAAGACCTGATGGAAACTGCTGCTATGGATCTTGAGTTATCTATGTGAAACGCAATTATTGCTGTTGGCAAGCAGGTTCTGCAAGCAGCGTTGTTATTAGATATTGTCGTCAGGATCCCTCTTAACCTCTGGGTGGTGAAGCATCAGTCTAGTAGGGGAGGCTATTGGGATTGAGGAGATGGAAGTCTGGTTACCTTGATGAAGTCTCCTCCCCTGCAGTCGATGTCCACGTTGTCGTAGTCTACGCTAATGACCTCATTTGGCTCAGCAATAAAGAAGGCTGCACAGCTAAACTGTGGCCGGTCAGCCGTGAAGGTGAACTGACCCTCTACCGCCACCATGTCCAGACACCCTGAAGAGAGAGGGGGGGGGGGGGGGGGAGAGAGAGAGAGAGAGAAACAACTAGTAAATGAATAAAAGCACTGTAACAAGCCATTGTAATCATTTTGCACTTGTTTTGATTTTTGATTTTTATTACTGGTTGATAAAAAACTAAATGTACAGCATTGCGTCAAAAAGTCTGAACTTCAACATACTATATTGCCGCAAGAGTAGTCTATTACTTCAGAAAACAAGAGCGTGCAGTTACTCACGTAAAGATCTACGGTACATTAATTCCTCAGGTAATTCTCTTTTGAGCTCCGAATTGAGAAGTGAAAATAATCCTTCTGTTGAAATATCGTTGTCCTGCGTAAGAAAGAAAACCCCGTTAAATTGAAATCATAATAAAGTACATTCTAAAAGCAGCCCATGCTCAAAATCCGATATTCAGCCAAATTACACGGACTATTATGAATGGAAAAGTTTTCCAACCTTGACAAACCATTTTTTCCTCCTAATGCGTTTAAAAAGCAAAGCAATTGCAGCGTAAACAATAATCGGAATCAAAAGACAGGAAAGTAAGGTGTCTCTCTAGAGGTTTACCTCAATGTACCTGGCGTCTCCCTTGAGTACTGACAGACACAACACCAAAAAGAACAGCTGCTCTCGGAAAGTGCCCTCCATAATGACGTTCAGTCTCTCTCTCTAAAACTGACTGCACCTGAAGATGGAAAAGTCTGAACCCGCGCTCCTAGTCAACCTCCTTTTTATAAGACGCCCTCGACTCGTTTCTTTAAAACTGTTGTAAAGATCACTCAAAACAGCCACTACCGCATAGGTTCGACCCCCCAAATTGCGTGGTTGTGACGAGAGCAAGGGAGGTCTCCAAGCTAAACAGATTGACAACTGAGAAAGAGAGAGAGAGAGAGAGAGAGAGAGAGAGAGAGAGAGAGAGAGAGAGGAGAGGGAGAGGGAGAGATAGAGAGAGAGAGAGAGGGGGGGGGGGGAGACAAGTGTCAATCAGTTTAAGGCAACGGCACCAAAAAAAATTTATACGTTTTTACTAATTAAACAATAATAGGCCTACAGTACAGTACATGCCATGGCAAATTATAGTCTACTATTTTTCCATGAATTTAGTTCTGTGTCTTTCAATTACATTATGGCTATTGTCACATTGTGATTAGGCTATTTCGCTGGAATAAATTGTCCTCCAAACAGCAAGTGCAGCAAGTGCAGCGTTGTTAAGACACATATTTGACAAGATTCTCCCTTTCCTGTCTCATTTTATTGATATAGATTTGCCCTTTTTTATCGACTGCGCAATTTTCCTATTACAAGGTTAAAACTTGACGCAGGACAAGTACAGTAATTCAAAACACATTTGAAAGTAAGGTCACTGAATCAAACGTGTACAGTTAACTTACTCTAGGTTAGCTGGTACTGACCTGAACTCCGAGTAAAATGTGTTGTTTGGGTTTGACCTCCACTACAGAAACTGAATACTAAACAATATGTAAATGAATGGTTATATATTTTTTTTAAATACAGTTTTCTCCCTCGCAGATTGTTGAGCTCATCACCATTCTCCACCAATCAGAGTTCAGCTGTGCATGGCGCGTGGGGATGCCTCAGGCTGTTTGAAAGGTCAGTCCCATCACACACTGGCGCTTTGTCAGGCCTCGAGCTCCGGTGCCCGTGGGTCTAGCCCAGGTTAGGTACATAGAATCAGCGTCATGCACGGTAAAGTCATAGGCACGTGATGAACTGTACATGGCCCTGTACCCATTCCCACTTACTCCTTGTAACCATACACAATATAACAGGGTTACAGTCCTCTTTATGGAAAACTAAAGATACACAAAAATAAAAAGCTTTTCAGACATTACAGCATGCAAGCTGCACCTTGGTCGATCACTAGTTTTCTGATGATGGAGTTTTTGATTTCTAAGGCAATGGCCTGTCAACGACATTGAACCACTATAGGAAACAGGGAACAATCACTTTGCATCTTTTTTTTTTGTTGCTATACTTTGTGGGTGAGGTAAGCCTGGTTTGGCGTAAACACTGTCAGAGTAGGTTGGGATGACTTTAGTGAATTATGCTTTGGGCTCGTCTGTCACATGGAGGTGTGAGGTAAGATCAGGTGAACGCATGGGCGTATCTAGCCCTATTTGGGGGGGGGGGGCTGGAGCCCCCCCAAAAGTTTCATTGGCCCCCCAAATAAAAAGAAATATATATATTTTTTCTCTTCCTAAATCCCACAAGAGGACAATATTTAAAAGGATATTTTCCAAAATGTATTCTGTGGGAACATGCCCCCAGACCCCCCTAATTTTAGGTTTTATCTAGGGGCTTAGCCCCCCTAAAAGTGGGGACCTAGATTCGCCCCTGGGTGAACGTGTATTCCTCTATTCACAAAAGTCCAATGTATCACAGTCTGTTCAGAACAAAGCGCACACCACAACATTGCTTGCCATGGGGGATCTGACACACCTCCATTATATTTGTCCAGCTGAAATCTGAGGCTAAAACAGCCACTCACAATGAGTCTTGCATGTAAGGATGACTGCCAAAGGACTGAGTACAGACACATGGCAGAGGGAGAAGAGGGTCATGTATGATCGACTCACTGTGAACACGTCAGTAACACGTCTGTACCTATGAGAGTGAGTTAGGACTCTGAGCTCACAACAACTTTATAAACCCCCCCCCCCCACACACACACACACACTCACCCACCCAACACCACAACCCCCCCTCAACCCACATGCCAAAAAACGACGGCTCCCCCTCGCAGTTCCTGGGCCCTTAAGCTCTGCGGCTGTGGGTAAATCTTTCGACGGGGTGTCTTGTCTTGGTTTCGTGTTCCCCCTCCATTGTTGTAAAGCAGATCTTTGTGGTGTTGACGCACTTGGCATGATGGAGGTTGTTGTCTTTGCATAAATCACTGGGATCCCAGAGGCTCCCTTACTGTTCTCTCGTAGCGAGAGCACGCCAGCCACCAGGCAGGATTTGGGTAGCTCACTGTGCTGGGATCCTCTGTGGTCCAAGTGTAAATGTCTTCCTTATGGGGCTTTGAAACGGAAAGAGCGTTGTGTCTTTTTAGTTTTGTCAGCGTGTGTACGGCTTTGGAAAAGGAGATTTCTCAACACATGCTGTCACGGGTTTTACATCGCAATGTGCGCGCATTGGAGTGTGTGTGTGCGTGACGCGTGTTTGTGCGTGCGTGTGTGTGTTGGTGGTTGCGTGCGTGCGTGTGTGTGCATGATGATGCGTGTGCGAATGTGCATACGTGTGTCCATCCCTGTGTGTGTGTGTGTGTGTGTATACTTTGCATTTTTTGAAAGCCTGCCAACTCTGTCAAAATGCAGGATGATTGAATTTAGTTCCATGTAAACACTGTTGTGTGGTTCTGGCCCGTAACAGTCCTTGGTGGCCTTTAATCAGGATATGCCAAGTGGTCCCTGAGGGAAACCGACGGAACAAGTATACTGTTGTTGATCACTGGCCATTTTCAGGACCATTATGTTGTTAGCATCTGTTAGAGCTAATTACGGGCGATACTTTCTCTGTGTCTCAATGGCTGAGCACAAGGCCAGCCGTAATTGGTCAAGAGGTTGCGCCTTCTCCTCAATCGTACACCCGTAGTCGAAGAATCCGCCTGCTCTACGTAAACAATCCAGACAATCGGGCAAAAGCATCAGGGAGATTGCAGATGGACAGGTGCACTCAGGTGATTCAGACATGCAATGAGGTCCTGAATTGACTGCTGCAGTAACAGCCGTTAGTAGACGCCGAGGTCAATGACTCTCACCCCTTTCTGTCTTGTGTGTCTCTCTCAGGAGCATGGTTATCAGTAAGGGGCCAGGAAGAGATGGACTCACTTTGGTTCGCTTTTGCCAGATGGGAATATCCATCCACGTGTGGATGTGTTTTGCAGGTAGGGGAAACTACTTTTTTTTGTGTGGTTTGGGGCTCCATCGCTGGCTTGATCATGCAGCAGCTGGTGGAGTGGTTGCATAGATGGTGTCCGCTCCCTCGAAGGCTTTCATCAAATCTCTCAACAACCCGGGTTTTGATGTTGTGCAGGGAAAACCTTCGGAAACAATTGCTCAAGATTACACTCGAACTCGCCGTGCTCCCTGGCTCTCGTGAAACCACATCTATCATTTTCATCAGCCAAGGAAAACGCAGCGGATCGAGAAAGACTTTGTATTCCAAAAAACACAGCAGCCGCGACCCCTCAGCCGTCTCCCCTCCCCTTCTCCACCTGGCTGCGCTCCGTCCTCCTCGGCTCAGCCACGCCAGGAGCCTGCAGGTCTAATGCTGTTGTTTTTGGCCGTCGTATGTGGACAATCTCTGCGATTTGTCTTCTCATTGAGGCAACAGAGTTTCAACAAGTGCTGGGGGCAACAGCGTGCTCTGTCTGTGTGCGGCCAACCACACCAGAGTCACAGCTGCTATGCATCTTTAGCAGTGCTTTTCCACACAAGCACAGCAAATAAACTGGAAATGAACAAATCATAAATTATAAAAGTAGAGCTAGCCGTCGTAGTAACGCAACAATCTTACCAATATTATAAGCAGCAGCAAAAAAAAAATAACAATACTTTCAGTAAACATCCTGTGGCTACTGTAATTTCAATATCACCTAATCTGTTTCATCAAGACTATGGTATACCAATGCACTCAAAAATACCTCTTTTAAAGAAATACATTTTCATTAAATAATGAAAATGAGTCTTCAATGATATTCTGTAGCCTACTTTTGTTCACAAACCATCAATCATGCAGTGGGAGGTGGTGTTGGTCATACTAATGTAAAACAAACTAAACAATTATAGCAGAGCTATGAAACCATTTATTTCTATATCCTTCTATTTGAAATGAGTAGTATCATATAAGCTATGTTAGCCTACAAACATAACATTTATGTTAGCCTATATGATACTAATATAACATCTAGGTTAGCCTTGCATACTGCAGGTCAGTCTCAGGTTTCTGGACAGAACCCAGCCTACCTCACTTATCCTCCACTTCTAATACACACAGAACTCCATCACTCAAGGCCAGAAATGACAGATTCATTAACACTTGAAATATCCCCCCCAATCCCTTCACAGTCCTTCAGTTGTTTACAGATACAGTGCAATCTGACACATCACATTTACGATCATGCCGTAAAAGTTCACACCTTCTCCCTAATCTCTCCTCGGCACAGCTGACTCCATGGCGAGTCGCGCTGATGTGAAAGGCCGGGAGCGACGGTTAGCGACCAGGGTCTGTTCACGCTCTTGACGCGTTCTTCTGCGATCCTCGTTGTCCCCATTAAGATGCGCACATCAGCACCGATGTGTTGGATTCGATTTGGACATGGCCTCTCTCCCACACGAGGCCATGGTGTTGTACAAACAGGCTGCTCTTCTGAGCGACTGACAGGCCGCTTATGTGTTAATTAATTAAATGGAGTGCGAAAACAGGAAGAGATTACCCGCAGAAAGGGGCCCTGGAATGACAACAGGGCATGTGTGTGCGTGTGTGTGTGTATTTGTGAGTGAGTTTTTGTGCGTGCATGTGTGAGCGTGTGGGCAAGTGTGTGTGTTCCGTGTGCGTTATGTTTGAAAAAGAATATCCATGGGAATGTCTTGCATACTGTACGGTATGTACTCAAGACGTTTTTTCTGAATGTTGAGTTTCTGCCTCTCAATTCACCTTCCCAGCTTGACTCTAGCCTTTCTCTTCTGAGTGACAAGTCCAGTAATTGGCCATAACTGTGCAAAACCTGATGTTTTGTTCAGCCTGGTGCAACAGAATGTGCTGAGAATGAAGGGCATTTCACTGTGACAGACTTCAAATTCACTCTGGAGAAACCAAACTCACAAACACAGATAGTTCACTAGCTTCTGATATCTGTTTCGACACAGATACCACAGACACGCAACGCACGAAACACATCCTTTGAAGAAAACTGAAAATAAAAGCTCTTATGGCACATCTGCCAGGATTCATCCGAGTGTGATGTTACAGTTGACGTTTCGCATTAGAACCCATTCCCATTTTCATTAGCACTGGAAGCCATTTTGATCGTAGAGTGACGGTTAATTGTGGGAGCATGGAGCTGGGCTGACGTTACCAAGATAAACAGCCTCAGGCTCCAGGAGAAAAACACAGCGAGGTTGGCACCAGACACACGCTCCAGCCGGGTCTGCAACATCCTTCCTCCCTACCAACCCCCCCCCCCCACACACACACACACACACACACACAAGTAGACACCCTCCAACTCCCCTCCATCCTCCCACATTAAAAATTGTAGACATTCGTCAAATTGTCTCATGACAGGTCAGATTGATTTGATTTCATCACTCTGCCCCTTTCCCAGGAGTACAGCTCACTTTTGATCCTTGCCAGGCAGATTTCCCGGCCTTTCACGTCCGCAAGTGTGTGTGTGGGGGTGTGTATGTGTGTGTGGAGGTGTGACATTGTGTTCGTGTGGGTGTGTGTGTGTGTGTGTACATGAGCGTTTGTGTGTGTATCTTACATTCTCTCTGTTCAGCTCAAGGTCACACCAAGTTCAATACAAATGTTTGTCCTGTTTTTCTTTAATTGCATCTATTCATTTGGGAAACCTGCAATGAATACAAAGTTGCATTTCCAATGTGACGTATTCATATGATCGTCAGATTAGATGGGTGAGACTGGGTGGTGTAAGTGGATGGAGATGTAGTCCTTCCTCTAGATCCATAACTTAAGGGCTATAGATAATGAAACCCAGCTGGAATAGAGTCCTATCACCACACGTTATCAGTAATGGCATGCCAAGAACTACGCTTATCGGATATAGCCTGTAGACCATAAAACTATCCCAAAATCCTTCCAATTCCATATCCGTGGAGATCTTCTGTATCGCTTTGCAAAATAGTCGAAGGTGCGTTCCAATTTTGCACGGCCACCACCGGGGAAATGCTGAAAGGCAAATACAGGATATTATCCAGCATCACCACACCGTGGAGCACTGGTCCACATCCGTCCTACGCACACACTACGTCAGCCACACGACATTGCTTGCGTCTCTTCTCCCTAAACACTGCTATTCTGGGCCACATTTGTCGAGGTATCAGCTCGATCTCCCAGTCTTTCCTGAAAACTCCTCCAAGCCTGGAAACTCATGTATTCCCCACTCAGTATCTTCCTCTTCACTCTGGAACCCCTCTCTCCTGCCTACACCCCCTCCCCCCTCACTCCCTCACACCCACCCCTGTCACACGCCTCTCCACTTGGGGCAAGGGATCCATTACCAGGATATGGCTATTTCCCTGAATGTACTCTCATGCACATACACAGAAATAATCATAAGTTTGGTGTGTGATTTAATTGCAGGGTGCTGTGGCATTGCGAATCCATTTGTGTGAAAAGCACCGTGCTGAATTCAGATTTGAGGGAAACAATGGTTTGTCTGGGACATGCGTAACGTGATCATCTGCAATGTACTGCAGTGGAACGTAGAAGAGCAGAGATGAAATCCAATTTTGTGGTGATAGGATGAGCCAGCGGTACACGTTCACACTTTTTTGTTATTATTCAGTTTGTATGTTTGATGTTTGTGATAGAGGATGCATCAGGATCACGAGTACAATTTTTTTCAAATCACTACAATATGTTATTTTGGCTTTAAAGATAAAGAGCCCTAACCTATCGTGCAGCGCAAAAGCCGATTAAAGGAGGTGAGGTTCATAAAATTTTACGACTCCTGTGCCACCAGGACTTACGTCATAAATCAGTAATCACTTGTCTTGGTGGGGGCTGTGTGTGCGTGCGTGCGTGCGTGTGCTTGTGTGTGCATATGTCTGCCTATACTGCACTCACATTTTCATTACCGTTTCCTATTAAATGAGTCAACGCATTAAACACACATTTCCAGCCAATTAGATTTCGCTACCTGCGTCTCTCTGATTTCCCACTACCGGAGTGACTGGAAACAACTTCCGCCTCATCGTTGTTTGCCAGTCCTCCTCGTCATATCCACAATGGACTGTAGGCATCTCTTAATTAGGAAAGTCACGCATACTTGGAAAGGCTTTTACAAGTACCTTCCGTTGTTGAGAAGGAGGTTGTCTCTTTTAATATGATTTCCACAAAAAGTCTGGGTATTGGGGATTTTAATGAATTACACTTACACGAGTATAAAATCATCTTCTGAAGTCACTCTGAATATTCAAAAGTTGAATTGTCCTTCTGCTTCAAGATGCACAATTGAATTAAGAGACCATGGGCATGTGGGAAGCTTTGAAATGTATGGCTTTATGGGTTTCTAATTTGAACAATTATAGTCGTACATGATTTACTAATGCAGGCGATGTCGGTGCTGAGCGAATTTACCGCGGGCAATCTCAACTCCTGTACTCTGCGTGCCCCCTACTGGCCTTTTTGTGAGGACATTTGGTGTTTTTCTGCAAAACAAACAAGGTTTGTTTTATTTTATTTAACGTTTTATTTGCATAAATGTGTATTTGGTAGTTGCTCCAAGTTTTGTGGCATTTTAAAATGATTAAAGAGTCTTAAAAGCTATTGGAAAAGAAAAGTACCTTGACATGTTCATTGTTTTATCTCATATGTACTTCAGTTGTACACATTTACTTTAGATTCTTATTCATTTTTCTACTTTGTCTTTCCGAAATTACATTTAGGTTTGTCATTTGAAGACAGATGAGTAATAAAAAAAAGGACTTCCTTTGTGGTTGCACTTTGCACAGTGAAAGAAGAAGAAAAGCGGATATGACGTTAAGAAAATGGCACTCGCGATCACGGTGGACTGTAAACATATCTACTGTACCAATTTTAACTGTCTTTATTATCCACAACATGTGCTCGCATGTGTCCAGAATGCTGGGTGGTTATAAGATGTTTATTTTCAACTTGCAGGTTGATTATTGTGGAGGAGTGAGCAGAGAAACGGCGTCCAGTCGACAAATACTAGGCTATCGGTAAGGCTGGGGTTGAGTTCCCGGTTGAGTTAGTGGATCGTGAAACATAATTAGTTTGCTAACTAGTCGGCTAAACTAGTTGTTTCAGTTTTGGTAAAACCTTTTTTTTATCGATTTCTCCAACTTAATGTAGGACTAGTGGAGGGGATGTGTTAATGTATTAGGTTACTAGCGAGCGGAGGCTTCTACAAAGCTTGCTAGCTACGTAGCTATCAGTCCAGGAGCTCAATATACTTTTTGTAATCTGTTTATTTGATCATTATTTACTCAGCAAGAATTATGGACAACAATGGAGAGGAGAACTCGAAGGAGGGCGTGGCTGAGCTTCGCGTGAAGGTTGAGTCGTTGAAGCAAGAATTGGAAACCTGCAGAACCGAGCTGGTGAAGTTACAGAAACAACTGACGAACTCGGAACGACTGCAGAAGAACACTGAAAGCTACAATGAAGATCTTAGAAAGCAGGTATACATGTTGAATGGCATGTTGGCATATATATCATTTCATTTAGTTTGTCAAATCCATCTCTGATTCCGTCTTTCCCGTTTTCCAGGTCGACAAGTTGAGCGCCGAGATTCATGAACGAAAAAAGAAGGAAAAGGGCAAAACCGATGCCGAGACTCAAACCGAGGAACAGACATGGACGGAAACTGGTGTGTAGTCTCTGGTGCTGCCGTCTTTGTGCTCAAGCTAGTCCCAAGTGTCTCTCTATGCCCCCCCCCCCCACCCACACACACACACACACACACACACACACACACTTCCACAGAACAAACACCTGTTAATCCTTAAGTTGTGCTTTTCAGACTACTACAACTACTACTATGGAGGTTATCAGAACACTGAGGGGGCAGAAACACAGGAGAATCTTGTGACTGAAACACAGGAAGCGGCTGAACTTACTGTCGCAGTAAAGACTGAAGTTGAAACCTCCACTGAGGCGATCGTAGAAGTGCCGGTACAACATGAGGGGGGCGACCAAGTGGCTAAACCGGAGGTGTGTTTTATTAGCCAGCAGGCACATTCCCACCTCCATGTTTTTTTTGGCAGTGAAGATAGATTATCATAGAAATAATACAGAACGTTTTTCAAAATAAAAGCTTGTATCAACTCAGCATGTGCTCACTTGTCTCCAGGAGGCGGACGGAGGCTCCATAGCCGACATGCTGAGGGCCACGGCGGAGCAGGCCATGACCCAGACAGGCTTCATCTTCGACGAGACCACGGGGATGTACTACGACCACAGCACAGGCTTCTACTACGACTCGGTCAGAGCCCCCCCCACCCCTCTCTTTCTCCCTCACAGCCTGTTACTGAAACTGTCCATAAAGAAATTCAAGATCGCGTCTGAAGTCATCGGTGAATGCATTTGTGATTTTCCCCTTGTCCTACCTCTCTCCCCCCCCAGGTCAGCCAGTTGTACTATGACAATAACACCGGTATGTACTACTACTACGATGCCGAGAGCGGACGCTATCAGTTCCACTCCAGGATTGAAGTGTCGGCAGGGCAGGCTCCGGAGGAGGGCGCTGAGGACCACAAGGCCTCCCTGAAGAAAGGAAAGAAGTGGAAGACGGCGGGAGAGAAGTCTCTCCGCAAGGACGACAAGGTAGGGGACCTCACGAGCCAGAGAATGCAGTAGCACACAATGACGGTTCTGAACACAGCCGGCTGTGTTTGTTACACGTCCTGACGTGAACGGTAGGTAAGTGATGCGTTTTTCGGACGTCTTATTCGTCTAGCGGACGCCTTTTGTCTGAGGCTGCGTGCAAATAGATGTGCCCCCTTTTTTTTTGGACGTGTTTGTTCAGTGTGTTGGATGTTGTCGTGATGGTTGGTGGACACGAGGCCTCTGAGGCATCGCCCCTTCTTCGCAGGCTCCAAACGGGGTCTCGGTTTTCAAACGCCGGTGGTGCCAGTTCATAGTCCAGATGTAGCCGAGGTTATGTGTAGTTGACTGAACCTGATGTTCCTCTGACCTAGGTACAACAGGTGGTTAACTCATTGGCAAACATGAAGATTTCCTCTAACTGGAACAGTTCTTCCCACAGAGGTACACGTATACACCTTATACAAATTCATAAAGTAGTCAATGATACCACTTGTTTTTTACGTATTTGGAAGAATAGTGTGATTAGGGTTCATTGGGAGATGGCGAGGAGAAGGTTCTAGTTAGTCTTCATGGAGTCGCAGGGTCAGTGTAGTGGGTAAGAACTACTTCAACAATAGGCAGAAGCTAAAGGACCTCAATTCTGGACCAGGCGTTTCCTCTGAACTGACATTCAAGTCCCACCCTGCCCACGCCTTTGAAAACTGAGACCTTAAAAAAACAAAACATCTTCTTTACAATAAAACACGCGGCGATGCCTCACAGTCCGAGCCTTCCCACGTGTCCTGCTTCCGGACGCTTCCGGAGACGTTGAACTTCCTGTTCACTGTCTGGCGACAGGGCCCCCGAGGCGAGGACGCGAGGGCGGAGGACGAGGACGTGGAGTGGGTGGAGCGACGGGCGGCCCAGAGGGGCGGGGCGCCGCACAAGCTGAAGCGACGGTCTCCCGGCTCGGATCCCCCCTCGCGGCGAAGCGCCTCCTCGAGGTCCCGACGAAGCGGGAGCTCCGATCGCCCGGCCAAGAGGAAGAAGCAGACGAACGGCTCGCGCTCGGACGACGCGGCGAGCTCTAAGAAGAAGAAAAAGAAGGCCAAGTCGGAGAAGCACAGCAAGAGCAAGAAGAAGAAGAAGTCGAAGAAGAAGAAGAAGGAACGGAGGGAGGACTCCAGCGGGAGCAGCGAGCCGGAGGAAGGCGAGATCACCGAGTCGGAAGGGGAATGGAAGTCCACCCCCTCCTTCTCGTCGTCTTCCTCTTCCTCGACGCCGTCCCCCTCCAGAACGAGCCCCGAGTCGGACGTGGAGAGCTACGAAGGTGAGAGACCAGGATGGAGATCTTCACACCTTCTACCTTTCTGGGGACACCTGGGCTTCGCCAGCTGAGAATTCTTCCCAGAATGCCTGGCTTTTCATACGGCAGGCAGTTCTCGATGATGCCTGTGTCTCTAAATATCAGATGGGTCTGGATCTGGCCCTGACCATAGGCTAGTTGGATGCACACGCTGGGTTTTTACAGAGCGCTGTGTGTATATAAATGTATTATGTTCAAATCTGGATTTGTCTGTCTTCCCCCCCCCCCCTCCCTCCCCAGCTGTGGAGGAGGTGTGGCCTCCTTGCGTGAGGGTGACAGTGGTCCGTTCTCCCGTGTTGCAGACGGGGACTCTGTTCATCATCACGGCTGACGCTCCAGCCACCATCGGCAGGTCAGTGGCACCGTCTCCCTCCTCAGCCTACACCAAACACCCTCTCACACCCTCCTCAGCCTACACCAAACACCCTCTCACACCCTCCTCAGCCTACACCAAACACCCTCTCACACCCTCCTCAGCCTACACCAAACACCCTCTCACACCCTCCTCAGCCTACACCAAACACCCTCTCACACCCTCCTCAGCCTACACCAAACACCCTCTCACACCCTCCTCAGCCTACACCAAACACCCTCTCACACCCTCCTCAGCCTACACCAAACACCCTCTCACACCCTCCTCAGCCTACACCAAACACCCTCTCACACCCTCCTCAGCCTACACCAAACACCCTCTCACACCCTCCTCAGCCTACACCAAACACCCTCTCACACCCTCCTCAGCCTACACCAAACACCCTCTCACACCCTCCTCAGCCTACACCAAACACCCTCTCACACCCTCCTCAGCCTACACCTCACACCCTCCTCAGCCTACACCAAACACCCTCTCACACCCTCCTCAGCCTACACCAAACACCCTCTCACACCCTCCTCAGCCTACACCAAACACCCTCTCACACCCTCCTCAGCCTACACCAAACACCCTCTCACACCCTCCTCAGCCTACACCAAACACCCTCTCACACCCTCCTCAGCCTACACCAAACACCCTCTCACACCCTCCTCAGCCTACACCAAACACCCTCTCACACCCTCCTCAGCCTACACCAAACACCCTCTCACACCCTCCTCAGCCTACACCAAACACCCTCTCACACCCTCCTCAGCCTACACCAAACACCCTCTCACACCCTCCTCAGCCTACACCAAACACCCTCTCACACCCTCCTCAGCCTACACCAAACACCCTCTCACACCCTCCTCAGCCTACACCAAACACCCTCTCACACCCTCCTCAGCCTACACCAAACACCCTCTCACACCCTCCTCAGCCTACACCAAACACCCTCTCACACCCTCCCCAGCCTACACCAAACACCCTCTCACACCCTCCCCAGCCTACACCAAACACCCTCTCACACCCTCCCCAGCCTACACCAAACACCCTCTCACACCCTCCCCAGCCTACACCAAACACCCTCTCACACCCTCCTCAGCCTACACCAAACACCCTCTCACACCCTCCTCAGCCTACACCAAACACCCTCTCACACCCTCCTCAGCCTACACCAAACACCCTCTCACACCCTCCTCAGCCTACACCAAACACCCTCTCACACCCTCCTCAGCCTACACCAAACACCCTCCCCTCACACCCTCCTCAGCCTACACCAAACACCCTCTCACACCCTCCTCAGCCTACACCAAACACCCTCTCACACCCTCCTCAGCCTACACCAAACACCCTCTCACACCCTCCTCAGCCTACACCAAACACCCTCTCACACCCTCCTCAGCCTACACCAAACACCCTCTCACACCCTCCTCAGCCTACACCAAACACCCTCTCACACCCTCCTCAGCCTACACCAAACACCCTCTCACACCCTCCTCAGCCTACACCAAACACCCTCTCACACCCTCCTCAGCCTACACCAAACACCCTCTCACACCCTCCTCAGCCTACACCAAACACCCTCTCACACCCTCCTCAGCCTACACCAAACACCCTCTCACACCCTCCTCAGCCTACACCAAACACCCTCTCACACCCTCCTCAGCCTACACCAAACACCCTCTCACACCCTCCTCAGCCTACACCAAACACCCTCTCACACCCTCCTCAGCCTACACCAAACACCCTCTCACACCCTCCTCAGCCTACACCAAACACCCTCTCACACCCTCCTCAGCCTACACCAAACACCCTCTCACACCCTCCTCAGCCTACACCAAACACCCTCTCACACCCTCCTCAGCCTACACCAAACACCCTCTCACACCCTCCTCAGCCTACACCAAACACCCTCTCACACCCTCCTCAGCCTACACCAAACACCCTCTCACACCCTCCTCAGCCTACACCCCTCACACCCTCCTCAGCCTACACCAAACACCCTCTCACACCCTCCTCAGCCTACACCAAACACCCTCTCACACCCTCCTCAGCCTACACCAAACACCCTCTCACACCCTCCTCAGCCTACACCAAACACCCTCTCACACCCTCCTCAGCCTACACCAAACACCCTCTCACACCCTCCTCAGCCTACACCAAACACCCTCTCACACCCTCCTCAGCCTACACCAAACACCCTCTCACACCCTCCTCAGCCTACACCAAACACCCTCTCACACCCTCCTCAGCCTACACCAAACACCCTCTCACACCCTCCTCAGCCTACACCAAACACCCTCTCACACCCTCCTCAGCCTACACCAAACACCCTCTCACACCCTCCTCAGCCTACACCAAACACCCTCTCACACCCTCCTCAGCCTACACCAAACACCCTCTCACACCCTCCTCAGCCTACACCAAACACCCTCTCACACCCTCCTCAGCCTACACCAAACACCCTCTCACACCCTCCTCAGCCTACACCAAACACCCTCTCACACCCCTCACACCCTCCTCAGCCTACACCAAACACCCTCTCACACCCTCCTCAGCCTACACCAAACACCCTCTCACACCCTCCTCAGCCTACACCAAACACCCTCTCACACCCTCCTCAGCCTACACCAAACACCCTCTCACACCCTCCTCAGCCTACACCAAACACCCTCTCACACCCTCCTCAGCCTACACCAAACACCCTCTCACACCCTCCTCAGCCTACACCAAACACCCTCTCACACCCTCCTCAGCCTACACCAAACACCCTCTCACACCCTCCTCAGCCTACACCAAACACCCTCTCACACCCTCCTCAGCCTACACCAAACACCCTCTCACACCCTCCTCAGCCTACACCAAACACCCTCTCACACCCTCCTCAGCCTACACCAAACACCCTCTCACACCCTCCTCAGCCTACACCAAACACCCTCTCACACCCTCCTCAGCCTACACCAAACACCCTCTCACACCCTCCTCAGCCTACACCAAACACCCTCTCACACCCTCCTCAGCCTACACCAAACACCCTCTCACACCCCTCCTCAGCCTACACCAAACACCCTCTCACACCCCTCCTCAGCCTACACCAAACACCCTCTCACACCCCTCCTCAGCCTACACCAAACACCCTCTCACACCCTCCCTCAGCCTACACCAAACACCCTCTCACACCCTCCTCAGCCTACACCAAACACCCTCTCACACCCTCCTCAGCCTACACCAAACACCCTCTCACACCCTCCTCAGCCTACACCAAACACCCTCTCACACCCTCCTCAGCCTACACCAAACACCCTCTCACACCCTCCTCAGCCTACACCAAACACCCTCTCACACCCTCCTCAGCCTACACCAAACACCCTCTCACACCCTCCTCAGCCTACACCAAACACCCTCTCACACCCTCCTCAGCCTACACCAAACACCCTCTCACACCCTCCTCAGCCTACACCAAACACCCTCTCACACCCTCCTCAGCCTACACCAAACACCCTCTCACACCCTCCTCAGCCTACACCAAACACCCTCTCACACCCTCCTCAGCCTACACCAAACACCCTCTCACACCCTCCTCAGCCTACACCAAACACCCTCTCACACCCTCCTCAGCCTACACCAAACACCCTCTCACACCCTCCTCAGCCTACACCAAACACCCTCTCACACCCTCCTCAGCCTACACCAAACACCCTCTCACACCCTCCTCAGCCTACACCAAACACCCTCTCACACCCTCCTCAGCCTACACCAAACACCCTCTCACACCCTCCTCAGCCTACACCAAACACCCTCTCACACCCTCCTCAGCCTACACCAAACACCCTCTCACACCCCCTCAGCCTACACCACACCCTACACCAAACACCCCTCACCACCCTCCTCAGCCTACACCAAACACCCTCTCACACCCTCCTCAGCCTACACCAAACACCCTCTCACACCCTCCTCAGCCTACACCAAACACCCTCTCACACCCTCCTCAGCCTACACCAAACACCCTCTCACACCCTCCTCAGCCTACACCAAACACCCTCTCACACCCTCCTCAGCCTACACCAAACACCCTCTCACACCCTCCTCAGCCTACACCAAACACCCTCTCACACCCTCCTCAGCCTACACCAAACACCCTCTCACACCCTCCTCAGCCTACACCAAACACCCTCTCACACCCTCCTCAGCCTACACCAAACACCCTCTCACACCCTCCTCAGCCTACACCAAACACCCTCTCACACCCTCCTCAGCCTACACCAAACACCCTCTCACACCCTCCTCAGCCTACACCAAACACCCTCTCACACCCTCCTCAGCCTACACCAAACACCCTCTCACACCCTCCTCAGCCTACACCAAACACCCTCTCACACCCTCCTCAGCCTACACCAAACACCCTCTCACACCCTCCTCAGCCTACACCAAACACCCTCTCACACCCTCCTCAGCCTACACCAAACACCCTCTCACACCCTCCTCAGCCTACACCAAACACCCTCTCACACCCTCCTCAGCCTACACCAAACACCCTCTCACACCCTCCTCAGCCTACACCAAACACCCTCTCACACCCTCCTCAGCCTACACCAAACACCCTCTCACACCCTCCTCAGCCTACACCAAACACCCTCTCACACCCTCCTCAGCCTACACCAAACACCCTCTCACACCCTCCTCAGCCTACACCAAACACCCTCTCACACCCTCCTCAGCCTACACCAAACACCCTCTCACACCCTCCTCAGCCTACACCAAACACCCTCTCACACCCTCCTCAGCCTACACCAAACACCCTCTCACACCCTCCTCAGCCTACACCAAACACCCTCTCACACCCTCCTCAGCCTACACCAAACACCCTCTCACAAACACCCTCTCACACCCTCCTCAGCCTACACCAAACACCCTCTCACACCCTCCTCAGCCTACACCAAACACCCTCTCACACCCCTCCTCAGCCTACACCAAACACCCTCTCACACCCTCCTCAGCCTACACCAAACACCCTCTCACACCCTCCTCAGCCTACACCAAACACCCTCTCACACCCTCCTCAGCCTACACCAAACACCCTCTCACACCCTCCTCAGCCTACACCAAACACCCTCTCACACCCTCCTCAGCCTACACCAAACACCCTCTCACACCCTCCTCAGCCTACACCAAACACCCTCTCACACCCTCCTCAGCCTACACCAAACACCCTCCTCAGCCTACACCAAACACCCTCTCACACCCTCCTCAGCCTACACCAAACACCCTCTCACACCCTCCTCAGCCTACACCAAACACCCTCTCACACCCTCCTCAGCCTACACCAAACACCCTCTCACACCCTCCTCAGCCTACACCAAACACCCTCTCACACCCTCCTCAGCCTACACCAAACACCCTCTCACACCCTCCTCAGCCTACACCAAACACCCTCTCACACCCTCCTCAGCCTACACCAAACACCCTCTCACACCCTCCTCAGCCTACACCAAACACCCTCTCACACCCTCCTCAGCCTACACCAAACACCCTCTCACACCCTCCTCAGCCTACACCAAACACCCTCTCACACCCTCCTCAGCCTACACCAAACACCCTCTCACACCCTCCTCAGCCTACACCAAACACCCTCTCACACCCTCCTCAGCCTACACCAAACACCCTCTCACACCCTCCTCAGCCTACACCAAACACCCTCTCACACCCTCCTCAGCCTACACCAAACACCCTCTCACCTTCCTCAGCCTACTCCTATCCCCTCGTCACACCCTCCTCAGCCTACACCAAACACCCTCTCACACCCTCCTCAGCCTACACCAAACACCCTCTCACACCCTCCTCAGCCTACACCAAACACCCCCTCTCACACCCTCCTCAGCCTACACCAAACACCCTCTCACACCCTCCTCAGCCTACACCAAACACCCTCTCACACCCTCCTCAGCCTACACCAAACACCCTCTCACACCCTCCTCAGCCTACACCAAACACCCTCTCACACCCTCCTCAGCCTACACCAAACACCCTCTCACACCCTCCTCAGCCTACACCAAACACCCTCTCACACCCTCCTCAGCCTACACCAAACACCCTCTCACACCCTCCTCAGCCTACACCAAACACCCTCTCACACCCTCCTCAGCCTACACCAAACACCCTCTCACACCCTCCTCAGCCTACACCAAACACCCTCTCACACCCTCCTCAGCCTACACCAAACACCCTCTCACACCCTCCTCAGCCTACACCAAACACCCTCTCACACCCTCCTCAGCCTACACCAAACACCCTCTCACACCCTCCTCAGCCTACACCAAACACCCTCTCACACCCTCCTCAGCCTACACCAAACACCCTCTCACACCCTCCTCAGCCTACACCAAACACCCTCTCACACCCTCCTCAGCCTACACCAAACACCCTCTCACACCCTCCTCAGCCTACACCAAACACCCTCTCACACCCTCCTCAGCCTACACCAAACACCCTCTCACACCCTCCTCAGCCTACACCAAACACCCTCTCACACCCTCCTCAGCCTACACCAAACACCCTCTCACACCCTCCTCAGCCTACACCAAACACCCTCTCACACCCTCCTCAGCCTACACCAAACACCCTCTCACACCCTCCTCAGCCTACACCAAACACCCTCTCACACCCTCCTCAGCCTACACCAAACACCCTCTCACACCCTCCTCAGCCTACACCAAACACCCTCTCACACCCTCCTCAGCCTACACCAAACACCCTCTCACACCCTCCTCAGCCTACACCAAACACCCTCTCACACCCTCCTCAGCCTACACCAAACACCCTCTCACACCCTCCTCAGCCTACACCAAACACCCTCTCACACCCTCCTCAGCCTACACCAAACCCTCTCACACCCTCCTCAGCCTACACCAAACACCCTCTCACACCCTCCTCAGCCTACACCAAACACCCTCTCACACCCTCCTCAGCCTACACCAAACACCCTCTCACCCTCTCACACCCTCCTCAGCCTACACCAAACACCCTCTCACACCCTCCTCAGCCTACACCAAACACCCTCTCACACCCTCCTCAGCCTACACCAAACACCCTCTCACACCCTCCTCAGCCTACACCAAACACCCTCTCACACCCTCCTCAGCCTACACCAAACACCCTCTCACACCCTCCTCAGCCTACACCAAACACCCTCTCACACCCTCCTCAGCCTACACCAAACACCCTCTCACACCCTCCTCAGCCTACACCAAACACCCTCTCACACCCTCCTCAGCCTACACCAAACACCCTCTCACACCCTCCTCAGCCTACACCAAACACCCTCTCACACCCTCCTCAGCCTACACCAAACACCCTCTCACACCCTCCTCAGCCTACACCAAACACCCTCTCACACCCTCCTCAGCCTACACCAAACACCCTCTCACACCCTCCTCAGCCTACACCAAACACCCTCTCACACCCTCCTCAGCCTACACCAAACACCCTCTCACACCCTCCTCAGCCTACACCAAACACCCTCTCACACCCTCCTCAGCCTACACCAAACACCCTCTCACACCCTCCTCAGCCTACACCAAACACCCTCTCACACCCTCCTCAGCCTACACCAAACACCCTCTCACACCCTCCTCAGCCTACACCAAACACCCTCTCACACCCTCCTCAGCCTACACCAAACACCCTCTCACACCCTCCTCAGCCTACACCAAACACCCTCTCACACCCTCCTCAGCCTACACCAAACACCCTCTCACACCCTCCTCAGCCTACACCAAACACCCTCTCACACCCTCCTCAGCCTACACCAAACACCCTCTCACACCCTCCTCAGCCTACACCAAACACCCTCTCACACCCTCCTCAGCCTACACCAAACACCCTCTCACACCCTCCTCAGCCTACACCAAACACCCTCTCACACCCTCCTCAGCCTACACCAAACACCCTCTCACACCCTCCTCAGCCTACACCAAACACCCTCTCACACCCTCCCTACACCAAACACCCTCTCACACCCTCCTCAGCCTACACCAAACACCCTCTCACACCCTCCTCAGCCTACACCAAACACCCTCTCACACCCTCCTCAGCCTACACCAAACACCCTCTCACACCCTCCTCAGCCTACACCAAACACCCTCTCACACCCTCCTCAGCCTACACCAAACACCCTCTCACACCCTCCTCAGCCTACACCACAACACCCTCAGCCTACACCAAACACCCTCTCACACCCTCCTCAGCCTACACCAAACACCCTCTCACACCCTCCTCAGCCTACACCAAACACCCTCTCACACCCTCCTCAGCCTACACCAAACACCCTCTCACACCCTCCTCAGCCTACACCAAACACCCTCTCACACCCTCCTCAGCCTACACCAAACACCCTCTCACACCCTCCTCAGCCTACACCAAACACCCTCTCACACCCTCCTCAGCCTACACCAAACACCCTCTCACACCCTCCTCAGCCTACACCAAACACCCTCTCACACCCTCCTCAGCCTACACCAAACACCCTCTCACACCCTCCTCAGCCTACACCAAACACCCTCTCACACCCTCCTCAGCCTACACCAAACACCCTCTCACACCCTCCTCAGCCTACACCAAACACCCTCTCACACCCTCCTCAGCCTACACCAAACACCCTCTCACACCCTCCTCAGCCTACACCAAACACCCTCTCACACCCTCCTCAGCCTACACCAAACACCCTCTCACACCCTCCTCAGCCTACACCAAACACCCTCTCACACCCTCCTCAGCCTACACCAAACACCCTCTCACACCCTCCTCAGCCTACACCAAACACCCTCTCACACCCT
Organism: Hypomesus transpacificus; assembly: GCF_021917145.1. Classification (NCBI taxonomy): domain Eukaryota; kingdom Metazoa; phylum Chordata; class Actinopteri; order Osmeriformes; family Osmeridae; genus Hypomesus; species Hypomesus transpacificus. The sequence goes on from NW_025814038.1 coordinate 669,226, forward strand.
CCTCAGCCTACACCAAACACCCTCTCACACCCTCCTCAGCCTACACCAAACACCCTCCTCAGCCTACACCAAACACCCTCTCACACCCTCCTCAGCCTACACCAAACACCCTCTCACACCCTCCTCAGCCTACACCAAACACCCTCTCACACCCTCCTCAGCCTACACCAAACACCCTCCTCAGCCTACACCAAACACCCTCTCACACCCTCCTCAGCCTACACCAAACACCCTCTCACACCCTCCTCAGCCTACACCAAACACCCTCTCACACCCTCCTCCCTCTCACACCCTCCTCAGCCTACACCAAACACCCTCTCACACCCTCCTCAGCCTACACCAAACACCCTCTCACAGCCTACACCAAACACCCTCTCACACCCTCCTCGGCCTACACCAAACACCCTCTCACGCCCTCCTCGGCCTACACCAAACACCCTCTCACGCCCTCCTCGGCCTACACCAAACACCCTCTCACGCCCTCCTCGGCCTACACCAAACACCCTCTCACGCCCTCCTCGGCCTACACCAAACACCCTCTCACGCCCTCCTCGGCCTACACCAAACACCCTCTCACGCCCTCCTCGGCCTACACCAAACACCCTCTCACGCCCTCCTCGGCCTACACCAAACACCCTCTCACGCCCTCCTCGGCCTACACCAAACACCCTCTCACGCCCTCCTCGGCCTACACCAAACACCCTCTCACGCCCTCCTCGGCCTACACCAAACACCCTCTCACGCCCTCCTCGGCCTACACCAAACACCCTCTCACGCCCTCCTCGGCCTACACCAAACACCCTCTCACGCCCTCCTCGGCCTACACCAAACACCCTCTCACGCCCTCCTCGGCCTACACCAAACACCCTCTCACGCCCTCCTCGGCCTACACCAAACACCCTCTCACGCCCTCCTCGGCCTACACCAAACACCCTCTCACGCCCTCCTCGGCCTACACCAAACACCCTGTCACGCCCTCCTCGGCCTACACCAAACACCCTCTCACGCCCTCCTCGGCCTACACCAAACACCCTCTCACGCCCTCCTCGGCCTACACCAAACACCCTCTCACGCCCTCCTCGGCCTACACCAAACACCCTCTCACGCCCTCCTCGGCCTACACCAAACACCCTCTCACGCCCTCCTCGGCCTACACCAAACACCCTCTCACGCCCTCCTCGGCCTACACCAAACACCCTCTCACGCCCTCCTCGGCCTACACCAAACACCCTCTCACGCCCTCCTCGGCCTACACCAAACACCCTCTCACGCCCTCCTCGGCCTACACCAAACACCCTCTCACGCCCTCCTCGGCCTACACCAAACACCCTCTCACGCCCTCCTCGGCCTACACCAAACACCCTCTCACGCCCTCCTCGGCCTACACCAAACACCCTCTCACGCCCTCCTCGGCCTACACCAAACACCCTCTCACGCCCTCCTCGGCCTACACCAAACACCCTCTCACGCCCTCCTCGGCCTACACCAAACACCCCTCACGCCCTCCTCGGCCTACACCAAACACCCTCTCACGCCCTCCTCGGCCTACACCAAACACCCTCTCACGCCCTCCTCGGCCTACACCAAACACCCTCTCACGCCCTCCTCGGCCTACACCAAACACCCTCTCACGCCCTCCTCGGCCGAGCACAGGAGCCAGGCTGGCAAAGCAATGTGCCAGTTTGGTCTAGTGTGTGTGTGCAGTTCTGCTCTTCTGACACCAGGGGGAGTTTTGCTTGGCAATTTAAAAACACGAGTTCCCAGACGCAGCAGCTAAATCTGTCAAATATGACATGGAGCTATAAACTTTTTGTCTTGGCAGGGAGAAGGATGTGGACCACGCGATTAGAATACCTGAAATGGGAGTCAGCAAGGTATTGTCTCCTGCACTCCTGGTCCGAGGAATTCATGATTAACTAACGTAGTCGATGAGCAGTCTTGAGAAATCTGTTTCTGATTTCATTTTTATTTTTTATTTTTATGCCATTTTAATCACGAACAGCACTGTGCTCTTGCCCTCCCAGTTCCATGCAGAGGTGTACTTTGACCAGGACCAGCAGTGCTACATGCTGGTGGACCAGGGAAGCCAGAACGGAACAGTCCTCAACGGCAACCGAATCTTACAGGTCAGAGCCTCGGAAGGACATTCCTGTAGCATCACCCGTAGCATCTTCATCCAATGGAGATTTACACGGGCTCCTACTAAATCCAGTTCCCACGGGAGACTTTGAAGAAAGACAGAAGTTGCGGGGGAAAAAAACAGCCTCACTTACTGACACTTGGTATTTTTCTTAACCCTAACGATAACAGAATGGTATTTGGTAAGAATTGGAAGAATGTTCAACGGTAATAAAAAAACCTGGTGAGAGTTTGGTTAAGCTAACAAACGAACCAAAACTGCCGTCTCACTGCAGCCCAAGACCAAGTGTGACCCGTGCGCCCTGACCCACGGTGACGAGGTGAAGATGGGCGACACCGTGCTGTCCTTCCACATCCACTCGGGGACGGACACGTGTGACGGCTGCGAGCCGGGCCAGGTGATGGCGCACCTGAGCAAACACCCCAGGGAGGACGCGGCCGCCGCCGCCACAGGTGAAACTCAAACTGGGGGAACCGGACGTCGTCTCCTCCCCCTCGCCGTGGGTGGATGTGCGGTCCTGCTGTGATGTGAGCTGAGCTGAGAGCAGGATGATCATCTCCCCCTGTGCTCTGCCCCCCCCCCCCCCCCCCCCAGGCCCCGCACAGACCAAAGAAGACAAGGAGATGCTGAGGCAGAAGGAACTCAAGCAGATGAAGGTCAAATACGGACTGAAAGTGAGTGTCTCCCTTTGCTTTGCCCTCACCGCCAGGGGGGGTAGGGCTACCCTCAGTCCGCTCCGAGAGTCTCAGGCGCAAATAAATTGTTTAGTTTTTTTGCAGCGTACTGTACGTTTAGCATGTTTCGTAAGCGTGTTTTAGAGGGGGAGGATAGAGATCCTCATGTGTGTGTTGTGGTCTCTTGGTACGCCAGAGTGCTGAGTTTGAAGAGGTCAAGGCTCTGAAGAACCCCAGGTACAAGGACCGTGCCGAGTCGCGACGCCAGACGGTGGGCAGTGACGGGGTCTTCCTACGAGACGATGCTCCCGCCTCAGTGCATGTGTACGTATACCAGGAGTCAGGTGGCTGAGCGGTTAGGGAATCGGGCTAGTAATCAGAATGGTTGCCGGATCGATTCCCTGCCGTGCCAAATGATGTTGTGTCCTTGGGCAAGACACTTCACCCTACTTGCCTCGGGGAAATGTCCCTGTACTTACTGTAAGTCGCTCTGGATAAGAGCGTCTGCTAAATGACTAAATGTAAATGTAATTAAGGACAATTTAAGTTATTAATTTACTACATTTAATAAATGAAAGAAGGACATTATGGCAGTTAAGGACGTAGGAACTGTATTTGTTTAAGATGGACTCTGGGCGTGATGGTTTAATTTCGGGGATGATGTTACTCGAAGGTTTGTGTGAAGTCTTGTCTTGTGCCGTGTCTCGCAGGGAGATTGGTGAAGTGAACAAAGGACGGAAGATGCTGGAAAAGATGGGTTGGAAGAAGGGCGAGGGTCTGGGAAAAGATGGCGCTGGAATGAAAGCACCTGTAAGATCCGCAGTGGTTCATCTGTGCTTTTCTGTGCTCGGTTGTCTTATGTTGGACAAAGATATACCTTATAAATTGTTAAAAAATTTACCTTTTTGAGTTGAATAAACCAAAACAGTAAATTGGAAGCGATGAAGCAAGTGCATTTTAAAGGAAGTGTAGCTGAATTAAATTGTTGTTTTGGCTGAGTTATTATTTTCTTCTTCCGGTATCTTCTTTCCTCACAGATCCAGCTGAAGATTAGGAAATCTCAGTCGGGTTTGGGAGCCAGTGCTGCTCTCTCCGTGGAAGACGCCTCCCTGACCAGAACCAAGACCCAACGGAACTGGGAAAAGGCCCGGGAGAGGTTCGCAGACACCTGTCAAGATTCCTCCCAGGTCCTAAAGACAGACGATTCCAAGTCGGCCAAACCCTGGATCAAAGCGGAGGAGTTAGACTGACCTGGGCAATCATGAACCCTTTTCTTACCTGTCACAACCTGTGTGAGAATGCCTCAGAGCAGCCTCTCTCTTGGTGGGACAGGGTTAGTGCCTCTAGATGGGCTGGCTGCAGACACCTCTAAAGATGCATCGTTTTTGTACATTTAAGGATTAACCGGTTAGTTGTGAGTTATAGACGGCTGTGTGGTCCTTAATCTCAATGTTTAATCAAACTGTGAAATCCATGCAGTCTACAGTCTTGCCTAATAAATGTTCTTTTCCATTTTGTTTTTTTGATGTACTTTTAAAAAAGAGCTTTCAATCGTGAAATGAAGTGTTGCTTTACTAGGCTGTTTATAATTTGTGTTGTATAGGCTGTTCATAATTTGTGTGTGGTGTAATTGAAGACATCAACTGAATCTAGAACTATGGGACGTTTTGAATGGGTATTTTAGCCTGCCACTAAATGAGACTAATGAACAGAAAATAGTTTTTACACTAAAATGTTGATACCATAAACTGATGTGATATGCTGTAGTCTAATTCTGGATGATGATGGGCGGTTCTTACGTGCATTTTGCAATGCTTATGTGTGCGTCGGCACTAGGACTACACGGAACTTCGGTGCCCGACTTTTGGAGCCAAAGAAGTTGCAATTAAACTGACATCAAAGTCTCGCAAATACTGAAAGTCCCACCACTGTCACCATCTCGATGGATAAAGTGAAAAACGCGGACTTTAAAGTCAGCTATTAATTGCGCTTTTTTTAAGGACAATTAGACCTTTTCAAGAAATGAGTTGGACTTCGACTGAAGAAAGTGATTTTACCAACGGACCGCAGAAGGTAACCGATTGCAACTATAGATGTAGGCCTGTCTAAGACTGTCAACCTGCGCTTTATTGTCTGAAATTAACAAGGCTACATGTACCGGTCGACAGTCAATGTTGTATATTATAGTTGTCAATAGCACTGTTTGGAATGTTAAGTGCACTTTTTGAGACTACTTTAATGTATCCTTCTCTTGCTTGAAAAGTAGGCTACATAACTTCCCTTATTGATACATATCTTGAATACAGGTTACATTTTTACATTTCCAAGTATGAAACACTGTTTCAAGAAAGGGTAAGTTAATATTATATTTTTGATACATAGAACATTTAATATTTGTTTTTTTCTGAGTTGATAAACTTTTAAAATTCACGGTGAATGAGGCGCTTGAAGTTTATTTCGCCACCAGGGTGCGGCCTTCTGTGTGTGGCTTGAACGTGAAAGGGGACAAAACCAAAAACCTTTAGCCTATGACACGTTTTAATTGCCTAAATACGTGTGTAAAATGAATAGGCTAAATTAACAACAAAAAATTATTTGGTTAACCTTTACATATTTTTATTACGCTACTGTCAGAAGACAAATAGTTGGTAAAATCACAAACAATGGCCTTGACAACGAGTGACATGTTCGAACAGTTTAAATCAGTATAGCCTAGTCTACGACATTAAGTTCATATGGTAGGCCAATCGCCTACAATAAACGCCAGGCATACATTTATAGGGCTGTAAACTTATATTTCTGTATAAGGCTAACGTAAGACGAAAATGATCATGAGGAATATAGCCTGTTTTAGACAAGAGGTCCATGATAGGCCTACAGGGTCTTATCATTTGACTTATGATTCCACTGAAACATTCAGGAAAAAAATAGCCTCAGTAAATGTCTGCAATCACTTTAGGCTAATCCTCACGAGTTGAATGCGAATCAAGATTAGGGGATGGACATTTGCCGTAACACGGGTAAAATATTCAATGATGTAAATGAGCAGAGCGCGAGATGATACCCGACCAATGATCCGCGTAGCTATCCTACCAGAGGAAGGTAGTCTATAGATGACCGATTCAGGATTTTTACACCGCTATTTTTTTTATTGGGACTTTGAGGAGGAAGATGAGAGGAACGATTGCATTCCGATTATAAAGATTGATGGATTTGGATGTCGATGTCATGTTAAAGATGGGCAATATGATATGAGCTAGGCAACGATCTCTTGGTCGCCTGTGTCTATACCTTATGCCTGTGGCTTTCATATCCCACTCCTTGATCTGAATAGCTGCTGGCTCCACAAGGGGAGATTCGTGAATAATCGCCAAGCAGAAATCCTTTTCGCCGAGTCCATGTATCGTCCGTGGCTGTTTACAACTACGGTTCGGAAGAATTAAATGAGTATTCTCCGGTTTTACCCTTGATGTTCCCAAACGACCAGCGGGTTAGAGGTGGGAGCGAGACGCGGAGCAATAGCGAGGAGCGGCTGATGCTCCGAGTCGGAGACAACAGCGGCCGTGGTTCGGGCAGCTGTGGAAGAGGAGGAGGCGGTGGTACCCACATCGCGTCAAAGAGAGTGCGGTGTTTATTGTTTGGGTTCTAGCTCTGCGCAGCGAGCGAGAGGCGCGTCGTTGAGGCATGGGCTGTGCTCCCAGTATCCACGTCTCTCAGAGCGGGGTGATTTACTGCCGAGACTCCGACGAGTCCAATTCCCCACACCAGACCACCACCATCTCGCAGGGCACAGCAGCAACTCTACACGGACTCTTCATCAAGACCGATGCAGCTGACACCATTCCCTCGGTAATCACCTACCAAAATAGGCTTTCACGGACAAATTCCCACCGGGATCGAAGGGAGAACAGCGGTGGACACTTCTGCATTGAGGCCGAAACTCAGACCAACCACACCAGCGTCAAGGTAGAACATAGTGTAGGCTAGCATTGGCAAGATCTTGGCCATTGAACATCAGAAAAAAAGAAAAAAAAATACGTAGGCCTAGAACGACTTATTTGTTTTAGCATACCGATTAAATAATCAAACAATCTTGATTTTGATTTGACTTCAGACCCATAACGCTATAGCCTAAATTAAAGCCAAGTCACGTGGACCAACATTGACGTTATTAAACACCATGACAGGCAAGAAAAGGTTTGTGTCCACGTTTTGGCATGTTCTGGAGTTCCCTTTTGGGATGCTGCCGTACGTGATGAATGCAGTGTTTATACACCATCCATCTCCAGGAGGTGTGGATAGAAACTCGACCATATAGCCTGGCTCGAGCCTGGTATCTCCCTAACGACAGTTGATCAGTAATCCAGCTCGGTTAGCGGCTTCGGAGGGGGATATAGAGAGGCAGTGGTTTGAGGTCTGAATGGCGGATTCTCAGGAGTCAGGTGCTCCCACAATGTCCTCACAGGCCACTGTGTTGGATGGGAATACCACTTGGTCTCAGGAAACCATAGTGTAAGGTGCCTTTTTACAGTAGCATCTATATCTATGCTAGAGTGTACTTGCAGTAACAGGGGTCTAGTGATAATGAAGCGACCTGTGGAATGGGGTGACTTGTCATTTGCGATGTGGTTATTAAATACAGAACTAACAAAACCAATGGCACGCATGACATTGTCACTGTACCAGTGCCTCACATATTTACACTTACATTTAGCAGACGCTCTTATCCAGAGCAACTTATAGTAAGTACAGGGACATTCCCCCCGAGGCAAGTGGGTGAAATGCCTTGCCCAAGGACACAACGTCATGTGGCACAGCTGGGAATCAAACTGGCGACCTTTTTGATTACTCGCCCGACTCCCTCACCATTCAGCCACCTGACTCCCCACTTAGCCTACCTTAAATGGAACTATAATAATAGAATGATTCAACCTCATACTTCTTGCCAAGTTCACTGGACACCAAAACTTCCAGCACTAAATTCATGGGTCATTGGATTGAACACAAAATGTGTGTAAAGAGGTAGCCTTGAAATCTTTTCCATATGAGGCATAATGCAATAAGTCAGCGAACTGTCTTGATTGGCCTAATTACTTAATAGGCTTTTATCAGCGAACTGTCTTGATTGGCCTAATTACTTAATTGGCTTTTATAGATTTGTATCATAAGTTGAGGAGGGCCCTAACAGTGTTCCCAGAGATGGAACTAGCGTGGAGAAGGGGTGTTGTGGTTGAATAGAACTGCTCTTCCAGTCACTTGCTTTCCATATCCATCCCTGAGAGAAGGTATGAATGATGCTATCGAGTGTAAACACATCATCTCATACTGTATCATAGCCATGGTGATGGTAAGATGTGTGTGTGTGTGTGTGTGTGTGTGAGAGAGTGTGTGTGTGTGTGTGTGAGAGAGTCTGTGTGTATGTTCTAACAGCCTGTGTTTACCCCTCTGGATAGAGCAGAGCTGAGGTGTCAGTAGTCACATGTTAGTGGTCTGATGATAATGGTGGACAGTACAAACTCTCCTTGAGGGTCTTTATCTCTCTATCGCTCTCTTTCTCTCCCTCTTCCTCTCTCAGACTGTCCCTTTATCTTTTTATTCCTCTCTCCCTCCCTCTCTCTGTTTCCCACCCTCCCTCTCTCTTTCTCTCTCCTTCTCTCTCTGTGTCTCTTTCTCTCCCTCCTCCTCCCTCTCTCTCTATCTCTTTCTCTCACCCTTCCTTTTTTTCTCTCTCTTTCTCTCTCAGACTGTCCCTTTATCTTTTTATTCCTCTCTCCCTCCCTCTCTCTGTTTCCCACCCTCCCTCTCTCTTTCTCTCTCCTTCTCTCTCTGTGTCTCTTTCTCTCCCTCCTCCTCCCTCTCTCTCTCTCTCTTGGTCTATGTATGCCTGGGACCACATGTACTACCGATATTGACCCATCTTTTTAAAGAGCTCTTTGTAATCCAGAAAGCTCCCTTCTTATTCAAACATACCGTTTTCGGTATGTCTTCGCGATTATATCTAAACAAGTCACCTTCAAGTGTCACCATCAAAGTTTGTTATTTTCCACATTGGTGTCCAGGTTCGAAATATCTAGCATACCAGTCCACCACAGCTAAAAGAAATCAACAGGTAGGTTGGTAGAGAGAGAGAGAGAGGGGGGGGGGGGGGGTTTGGATGGAGAGTGAGAGAGAGAGAGGGGGGGGGGCTGGATGGAAAGAGAGAGAGAGAAAGAGAGGCGGGTGGATGGATAGAGAGAAAGAAAGAGAGAGAGATAGCGAGAGAGAAAGAGAGAGAGAGAGAGAGAGAGAGAGAGCGAGTGAGCAAGAAAGGGAGGAACAAAACCCTTGAAGCTGGTTATGTTCAGGTCACGGTAATAAAACAGTTAAATCACACACACACAAACGCACACAAACACACCCTGTCCGCAAATGCCCAATCGGTCTCTGAGCAGTGGTGTTTTTGTTGTGTGAGGTTCTGTCAGGGTCGAAGCTGATCCTTGTGCAAACGTCCTCAGTCGTATCTGTGTTAGGATCTCCGGGAGGTGCCTCCTGCATGCTACGGCTGCGGCGCTGGCTCAGGTGGTTGCCCCGACATTGTTTGTCGTTGAGAGCCTGCCGCTGTGATTGTACAACAAGATTCCAGGCATGGATGTACAGTTGCTATCAGTCTCATAGATCTGTGTCAAATGCACTCCCTACCATTATCTAATCAGTCTCCACTGAGATAAACAGCGTTAAGAGGACTGTGACAGCTGTCCACAGTGGGATTGCTTTATACTCACTGCTGTCTAGTCCTGGTCATGTGTTTAATAGGATACGGTAAAGTCTGCTAGGGTGAATTAACATATTAGTGTGCCGACAAGGTTTTATAAGTAATAATGAGATAATTTCCCATGACAGAATGCATGTTAACCAATGCTTTAATTGCAGAGAAGACCAATGCTATGTTTAGATTGAAAGTTAGTGTGTGTTTGTGAGTGTGTGTGTGTCTTGGCAGGAACCCACTTCTATGACAGTGTTTTTCTAATAAGCTTTAATAATGTATCCATTCCCTTGGTCTCTTCATGTTTTTCTTCAAGTCCTTTCGGAGGAGTGTTCTGTAGGTCTTTATAGATTAATCTCAGATCTCCTTGAGCTAGTCGCCATTAAAGTCATTATCATAACTTGATCATAATTCACTCCTTGTATTCAGGAACACAGTAGTCACAAAGAACGTGGTGTTAAATCCACTCATTTTTCAGACTTTAGGGAACCAGTTAACTACTGTAACGCCCTGGCAGAAACATCTGAATGTCTCTCTCTCTCTCTCTCTCTCTCTCTCTCTCACTCTCTATGACAGTGCGTGGAGAGCAGCAAGGGATGCACACACACACACACAGACACACAGACACACACACACACACGCACAGACACACACACTTGTAATGCTACGTGAGACGTTTCGCAGGTTTATTCTGGACACTAACTCACCTTAACAAATGACCAATCAGACGTGCAGAGTCAGCCAAGATCCAGGTTCCCCTGCCTGTGTGTGTGTGTGTTTCTGTCTACAGTCTACTTACCTATCTACGTCATCATGGCCTCTTTAAGCTCCTAAAGTCAGAGCTCAATGACACGCACGCCTCGCGCCTCGCGCACACACACTGTTACAAGGCATTACATCTGTTGCAATGTTCCACAAGCAGCCTTTTGGCAGTAAGGGGTAGCCTTTAATACCCTCTAAAGAGGCTTGGGGTGGATAGGTCTCTGCAACATCACCAAATTCCATGTGTGTGTGTGTGTGTGTGTGTGTGTGTGTGTGTGTGTGTGTGTGTGTGGGTGTGTGTGTGTGTGTGTGTGTGTGGGTGTGTGTGTGTGTGTGTTTAGACCTTAGTGCAGAGCCGGTGATCAGTGGAGCTTCCCTGCTGGCTGTTGATGTGTGCCGTCGTCAGCTGAGCCAGTAGCCATGACGACTGTCCACAGAGAACCAGGAGAGAGACAGAGGGAGGGTGGAACTGGGCTGATATATGGACTGCTAAGAGGAAGGACAATAGATAGATAAAGAGAGAGAGATAGAGAGAGAGAGGGGCGGTTGAGGGAAGGAGAGGCTCCATGTTCCGCTATGCTTCTGGAAGGTGATGGTGAAATGGTGAGCTGCCTTCTCGCCCCTGTTCTCTCCCTTCTTGTCTGTCTCTCTCTTCCAGCCTTCTCTCTAGCGCTCCCTCTCTGGGTATTTGACTTCACACGACCTCATGTTCTCTCCTTGTGTTTTTTTTTCTTCTCTGTCCTCCTTGCAGGTCTCGGCCACAGAGGAATGTGTAGGTCCAATGCGTCTCACCCAGGAACCTATACAGGTACAACACGTTGGCTTTAGGGCATCTACGAGTTTTTGCTTTGTTGATCGTTTGTTTTTATTTTGTTTTTTTAAAGGATACATTTTTGGTGGCATTTCTGCCGTTGTTATTTATTTATGACAGAGCTAGTGTGTTTGGAGAGGATGGGAAATGTGTGGGGAGAGAGAGAGAGAGAGGGAGGGAGGGAGGGAGGGAGGGAGGGAGGGAGGGAGGGAGGGAGGGAGGGAGGGAGGGAGGGAGGGAGGGAGGGAGGGAGGGAGGGAGGGAGGGAGGGAGAGAGAGGGGGGTTGACATGCCGTAAGGGGCCTAGGCCGGATTTGATTGGCCTGACTTTAATTCCTTCTATCTCTTATCTAAAGTATCTTGTTTCTGCATTTTTAAAAGATGAACCTTATAAACAAAGATAGAGATAATCTATTCAGCAATTTTCTTCTATAGGTTTTGAATTTGTGGTGGTGGAATATAAAAGTCTTACTATTCCCTGTGTAAGGCTGGGACTGGGATTGGGATGGTTAATTGTTTGTCCATGTTGTGGACTAGGATTAGACCAGTAGAGCCATTTGAAGGCCAGATAAGCCACGTGCCTTATGCTGTTGTGTAATAGAGGAATAGTGAGAGTGATACAAGGTGGAGTTCAGAGTGTGTGTGTATGTGTGTGTGGATTATAGGTGTGGTATAGAGGCAGTGTCTTGAAAAGTCACAGATCTGATCTATTGCAGCTTGCTGGTGGAGAGCTTGTTTAGAGGGTGATCACATGACCTCAATCAAATGATAATGCCTGAA
>NW_025814038.1:681234-751362 GCF_021917145.1 Hypomesus transpacificus
GGTTGCTCACTCTGTGCATCATGGGAGATGTAGTCCACCACTGAAAGCCCTGCCTGCCTACTGTGTGTGTTCCAGAGCAGTCTGGACCAACTGGACGAGGTGGCTGCGTTAATAGCGGCTACGGTACACGACGTGGACCACCCAGGAAGGACTAACTCCTTCCTGTGCAACGCAGGAAGTGAGCTGGCCGTCTTGTACAACGACACGGCGGTCTTGGAGAGTCACCACGCCGCCCTGGCCTTCCAGCTCACCGTGAAAGACAGCAAGAACAACATCTTCAAGAATATAGACAGGTGAGAGAGACTGTCTCCCCCCAAAAAGGGTCTGGAGTCAGGTGGCTGAGCGGTTAGGGAATTGGGTTGTAATCCGAAGGTTGCTGGTTCGATTCCCGGCTGTGCAAATGATGTTGTGGCCTTGGGCAAGGCACTTCACCCTACTTGCCTCGGGGGAATGTCGCTGTACTTACTGTAAGTCGCTCCGGATAAGAGTGTTTGCTAAATGTAAAAGGACTTCAGTGGTGAACAACTCACTACGGGGTCTCTGGTCTTGTGTTCTGGAATTGGCCTTGTGTTTTTAACAAGCATGCACAACAGACCTGGAACATTCCATCCATGCGTGTGTGTGTGTCTGTGTGCAGGACTCAGTTCCGGACCCTGCGACAGGCCATCATAGACATGGTTTTGGCTACAGAGATGACTCGTCACTTTGAGCACGTCAACAAGTTTGTCAACAGCATCAACAAGCCCATGGCTGCCATCGAAGAGTCCAGCTCCAACGTAAGACACACTCTCCTTTGTCCAGTCCTTGACGGACACAGCCAGCCTAATCTGCCCCTCATCATATCAGGGCTAGAAAGAGATTCCAGATATTTTGGTGTTTCCTATATCAGGATCTCATGAGCATGAATGAGATGATTGAATAACAAGCTAAATATTTTGGGCATTTCACAATGGAGCTCTACTATGACAGAGCGTTAAATTCAGAGCATGTGACTGTCTACCCTGTTTCTGGAACAATCGATAACACTGAGCGTGTGCGTGGGACCCTGTGTGTGTGTGTGTGTCTTCTGTCACACTGCCAGAGTGAGGGGAGTGACTGCGAGGGCCAGGCAAGCATCCGGAACTCTCCGGAGAACCGCCTGCTGATTAAGAGGATGATGATCAAGTGTGCCGACGTGGCCAATCCGTGCCGTCCGCTGGAGCTGTGCATCGAGTGGGCGGGGCGTATCTCTGAGGAATACTTTGCTCAGGTGAAGCCTGGAGACCCCGGCAGGGCTAGACGGGCTGGAGGGGAATCCTAATGTTTCTCTGTCTCTGTCTCTCTCTCTCTCTCTCTCTGTCTCTCTCTGTCTCTCTCTCTCTGTCTATGTCTTCCTCTGTCTGTCTCTCTCTCTCTCTCTCTCTCTCGCTCTCTCTCTCTCTCTCTCTCTTCTCTCTCTCTCTCTCTCTCTCTCTCTCTCTCTCTCTCTCTCTCTCTCTCTCTCTCTCTCTCTCTCTCACTTTCTCTCCGTCTCTCCCTATGGATGTCTTGATAATGTGTTGGTCGTGTGTGTGTGTTGTAGACAGATGAGGAGAAGAGACAGGGTCTGCCCGTGGTGATGCCGGTGTTTGACAGAAACACCTGCAGCGTGCCCAAGTCTCAGATCTCCTTCATCGACTACTTCATCACCGACATGTTCAACGCCTGGGATGGTGAGAAGCTGTTTCTCTCCCTCTCTCTCTCTCTCTCTCTCTCTCACTCTCTCTCTCTCTCTCCTCTCCCTCTCCCTCTCCCTCTCCCTCTCCCTCTCCCTCTCCCTCTCTCCCTCTCTCCCCTCTCTCCCTCTCCCTCTCTCTCCCTCTCCCTCTCCCTCTCCCTCTCCCTCTCCCTCTCCCTCTCCCTCTCTCCCTCTCCCCTCTCTCTCTCTCTCTCTCTCTCTCTCTCTCTCTCTCGTGTGTGCTGTGTGGTAATCCGGGGCCTCCTCCTGGTTTGGAGTTTGGAGTGATTGTATTAATAAAAGGCCAAGGTGTCAGAGGCAGTGAGTCAGATGGACAGCTTGCCCCGAGGGATCACAAGTTTGGCCTTGTTTTTTGGTTTCCGTTATCCGTTAAGCTCACACGCCACACACACACACGAACCAACGCGTTCACACACTCGCACACAAACACACACACACAGATGACACACACACACAGTGCGAGGGTTAGATCCAGAGTTGTGGAGGACGTAGCCTGTAACATGGAGCACAAGTTTCCCAGGCCCTCCTTTTCCCCCCCCTCGGTTTGAGCTCAACTTAATAGTGAGTCTGACCTACTGAGTTATTTAGCTTGATAACCAGTTAGTTAGTCAGTTAGTTAGTTAGCTAGCTAGTGAGTAAGGAGAGCCATGCTCTCCCTGGAGTGTATACGTGTTTACTGTCAACACAGCTCTGATGTCACGGAAAGATTCCAAAAGCCGCAGGGAACAGGGGAAGAGATGATGGGACTTCAGGGAAGGATGGAGGGAGGCAGGGATGAGGGAGGAAGAGATGAGGGAGGGGGTTTGACACGCACTGGAGCATAACTTTGTGTACACACAGAGGTTTCTAAACAAAACAACGCTCCCCGACGCGCACGGCAGCTTCTGATACGGCGGGGTCACGACTTGGGGTCACGACTTGGGGTCACGACTAGGGGTCACGACTAAGGGTCACGACTAGGGGTCACGACTAGGGGTCACGACTAGGGGTCACGAGGGGTTGTCGTTGAGTTGCGTCCGGTCAGACATTCCACAACAGGCCTGAAGCGAGGGACTAAACAACACGTGTTCAGCGGACCATGCAGGGAAACACACACACACATAGATACTGTACACACTCAGAAACACACACACACATAGATGCTGTACACACTCAGCAACACACACACACATAGATGCTGTACACACTCAGCAACACACACACATAGATACTGTACACACTCAGCAACACACACAGACTTGTTTGAGGCCTACTTCCACTACGGCCTGACTTTGTGGGAGAGAAACGTTGAAGATATTGTCAGTTGTTAGATGTTGCATTAGTATGTGAGTGTATGTGTATGTGAGACAGTGTGTGTGTGTGTGCATCACCCTCTCACAACCTTGTGTGTGTCCCACCCCCCCCAGCCTTCGCCAGTCTGCCCGGTCTAATGGAGCACCTGTCCGAGAACTACAAGTACTGGAAGAGCCTGGACGAGATGAAATGCAAGAGCCTGCGCCCCCCTCCTCCACCCTGAGCCCCCTCCACCACGACCCCCCCCCCCCCCCCCCCCCCGTCCTCACCTCCCTCCCTGTCCTCTCTCCTGTCAGGGGAGGCGGGAGGGGCGAGGGTGTGTGTGTGTGTGTGTGTGTGTGTGTGTGTGAATGGAGCAGGTGCTGGTACTCCCGCATTCTGATCCTACGGACGCTCCAATCCCAGGATTCCCCCGCAACCTGGAGCTAGGGCTCCCCGAGCAGGAGTCAGGAGAACAGGCCAGACCCGAGCCAGACCCGACCCAGGCCACACCCGATCCAGGCCAGACCCGAGCCAGGCCAGACCTGCGCCCCAGAGACGGGGACTCCGACTCACTGCCCAGCATGTCAGACCCCAGGCTGTTCCCTCTCGGTGTGGCTCTGGAGGGGGTGCAGCAGGGCGGGGGGGTCAGGCTGCCATGTGTGATCCTCCTGCTGAATTCCCCCCGGTCTGTTCCGGCCTCCCTGCGTTCCCACTACTGATGTTCTGTGTTCCCCCCCGCGCCTGCTTCACGGACGACTGGGGACCCCGGCGTCCCGGGCCGACCATCGGAAAGCGTCCGACGAAGCGGAGAGAGAGAGCGCGCCGGAAACCAACCGCACTTTAGCCCATCGATCGACTTTTTTTTCTTCTTTTTCGTTTGGCTCTCGCCATCTGTTCCTCTTGTTCCTTTCGGCTTCTGTGCTCGCTTTCTCATACGTTGTGTATTTACTGTGACGACCAAGTAGGGACCCTAGACTGACGCTTCGCCTACGACGAAATGTACGCGAAGAACAATGTTCACGGATCAAGACAGGAACCATACTAAAGAAAACAGCCGACTTGTTTCTCTGGACTTAGGTCAGTTTAATACTAGAAAGCAAACTCGTCAACACACACAAACACATTACCCCCCCCCACACACACACACACGCACGCATTCTTTAATGCGCTCTCTCCAAAAGCCCCTCGCTCCAAAACAGCCGACTTATAAAACTCCTGCTCCGTTCTCAGAGTGAACCGAGCAGCTGGTGGGAGCTCCAGAATAGGTCTCCATATAGCCAGGCGTGCCAGGGAGAGAGACCCCAGCAGAGAGCCCTGTCTGGGGCCAAGCCCCAAACTGTGACAGCCCCATACCTCCGCAGCTTAGGAGCACTCTGCTGAATAACTGTAATATATCTCGCTACAGGGGAGCTCCAGAGCTTCTCCTCTGACGGCCAAGACCGGCGGGCAACAAGCCCATTGCCAGGCACCCCTCTGTGGGGTAGAAACCAGCATGCACTCAGCCCCCTTCTGGAGGTATATGGGCCCCTTGAAGAGAGATCTGGGATTCTTAATGATTGTCTGGTGAGCTGGGTGAAGATACTTATCCTTCCTTCTAATTTCTTGTTTCGCTGGCCGATGCACACTGTGACAGGGTACTGACAGTATTGACGCTGTCGACACAGCTTGACTCCCAAATGCAGTTGCCGATGAAATCGCACGAGGTTTGTGAGAGGAGCTGTCAGGCAAACTGCAGGACTTTTATTGGAAAAGCAACAAAATAAATACAGTATATGTGTGTTTTTGGGACGCTTTGAGCTTGTCTTCATTCACATCAGCGAGGTTGTGTGGACTGTGGTGAATGATAACGAGAGGTAACTTTACAAACCTACGAGACACATTCTATAAGACACTATCTGTAGATAAGTGCTAAACTCCAAATACAACAAAACAGTCATATCTTGACTCAAGGGCAACGCATTTGTTTTACGAACATTATTTTTGTTTGAATGACTGAATGAATCAATTTTAACTGTACACTGAAGTTGAAGTTTTGGTTCTGACAGTTTAGATAACGAAGCCTCTCCATAATCGCAAATTATTTTTAACAGTCACCCTCTCTCTCTCTCTCTCTCTCTCTCTTTCTCTATCTCTCTCTCTATCTCTCTGTCTCTCTCTCTCTGTCTTGGCCCACTTCTCTCTCCGTCCATCTTGCTGGGCCTTCGTGAACTAGCATACTCCTGTGGTCTGAGCAGAGAGGGACCTCACAGCAGCCTGATGAAAAGAGGCTGTTTAGACCCTCCCTGGGAACAGACTCGGTGGAGACCGGCTCCCTCCCAGACTCACCACCGCTGTGGGCCCCCCAGGCCTGGTTCCTGTTAGCCCTAGGGTTTCTACTCGACTGTGACCCTTCGGCTCCACCGAGCAGCGCTGCTAGACGTTAGCCTAGCGCGCCACACCATGCCTGCACAGCACCTCACAGTCTGTCTGCTTCTTTACGTCATAGCTGTCACTTGATTGTCAGTCTGGAGAGAATCTGGTATCACTTGCCTTTTTTTCTGGTATTTTAAAGTTAGAAGGAGATTGCGATTGCAAGGGGGAATTCTCAAACCAGCAATTGCGACGGGATCACGTTCTTGTGAGATTGGCGCCCTCTGGTGGCGACAGTGGGAGACTGCAGGTCCGCCTGGCACAGCACAGCAATAACAGGACTGGCAGGGTCATGCGTTGTCGGATTGATGGTGTGTTTGTAGTGGGTCAAGTCCAGAGACTAAGTAGTGATTAGCTGACTGTGCTTTTCTGCTGGTTTACTTTGTACTTGAGATGGATGTGTGTGTGTGTTTTGTGTGTTTCGGTTGTACTCCGTCATACTGTGTATGTGTGTGTATGTGTGTGTATGTGTGTGTGTGTGTGTACATATATGTACCTTGCAGGGTATCTTCTAGTTCTGCCATATAGCTGCATCGAGACTTAAGATCCTAAGGGGATGTCCGGTATGCTTGGAGGCACGTGGCACTACCAAACAGTACCATGGTGAAACCAACTTGACAATTCTCCCCCAACATTAAACCATCTGTCACACGTTTAATGTATCCAAACTATATCAAGAGTAATGACTGACCTTATAGGAGAGCATAGAATTGAAAACACAGACAGATTTGTGTGTTGAAAGACGCATTCTTTAACCTACAACGCAGATTCATTGCGTTTATTCCTACTCCTCCACAATAACTGCTTCCCATTGAGTCCAAAGAGAAATTTGAGGGTTAAGATACAGTACACAGCGGATGCTGTATGGGTGTGTGTTTTAATACTCAATACAACTCAATACAACATACAGCTGGCATACAGTATTATAAAGGCACAGGGAAGCCCTCAAAGGTGCCTTAATCTGCTCTTTGCCAATGGAACAGGGTTCATAACGGGTTGGAATTGTCTAGGGTTTGCGAGCAGCTTAACAAAGCCACTGTTGTAAGCCATTATAGAGCAACTAACTAATTCACATGAGTTAATGTACGTATGGTGCCCTGCAATTTATCACTAGACTTCCTTGTTTGATAAGTATCAGGGTATCGATATTTCTCCTGTACTATAGCTGTTCCTGCTGTCAGACCGAGGGTTAGGGCTAACTTCTGCTCTGCTGTTGTCATAGTTGCTATGACAAGGAAATGATTGTGTGCGTGTGCGTTTGGCATGCTCCGAGGTTATTGTCAGTTCCGTGTGATATCGAGTATCATTACAAATCATGATTTCTTTTCTTCTCCAATTGGTGCGGGATTTCGGCTTGTGTACAGTACGTGATTCTAATGTCGTAAGGGTGACGTAATACTGTGTGGGAGTCACTTTTGGTTGATTCAGATCCAAGAGATTCAGATGCCTTATCCTCTTGCTGTACTCACGGCCAACAGCTTCGCTAACTGTCACCACAATACGCTATGACACCACACTGTAAACTACCTACTGTACCTGTTGCCGACGGCGACAACCAATTAGTGCCCCGTGGAGCCCCGTCAGTAGAGCTGTGTACGTTTCCATGGTTTCAGTTCTGCTGTTGTTCCTCTTCCTTGGTTTGTTGTTTTTCTTTTTGGTCGTTTACTTTGTGTATGTTCATGACTTTCCGTTTTACATACAGTAGCCTACACTTGCAGTATGGTCCATTTGTAAAGAGGCTTAAGATGTGAAATCAAACCATGATTGTCTCTTATCTTTAACAAACGCATCACGTCAACGAGTTGGTTTTTGATGTTTATCAATGAACATATTGATAAACTATATTCTATGGGATTTGTGCTTTAGCTAGACAGCAGATTACCCGACAGTTACATCATCTTACAGTATGCCTTTTCTCTTTAGGAATGACTGGAATTTGATTGTGTTGATCAGGGTTAGAACGGGTGGGAATGAGACAATACACTAGCTTACACTGCGATGCAATTCAGTGTCACAATACTGTAACATCATGTAAAAAGCAGCCTTTTGATTACTTTGAGATATGGTTCTCTCTCCCTTTCTCTCTCTCTCTCTCTCTCTCTCTCTTCTCTCTCTTTCTTTCTCTCTCTTTCTTTCTCTTTCTCTCCCTAGCAGAAACTGAAACTGATGTTAGGATTGCAAATAACCTGCCAGTTCAAATTATTTTGTTAAATTTCCAAGCAAATCTCTCTATATAATATATATATATATATATATATATATATATATATATATATATATGTCCACAAGTGTTAATGTATATAAGCTATATTTTCAAAAATAAATCTTTGTTAGCATTGCCCATTGAAAGGCAGTGTAAAGTATGGTAAAAATGTATTTTCGGAGGGTTTTGTTCTGTTTGATGCATAATTGTGTAAAAGGGTTTGTGCATCAGTGCCATTTTCATCCACCATGGTTTTCTTTCCCAATTATTTCTGTCCTGTCAAGAGTTCTTATTTCAATACTCTTTGTCAATACTTATTTGAAAAACGTATATGTGACAATAAAATTATCTTGAAATATAGATTTTGAATGCAAGTTTTTATTCGTCCAATAATATGCAATTTCCGTACGTTTCTGCATCAATCCTAAAATCCTATAGAAGTTTAAAATCACAAATTACCTTTTGTTTCAAACCTTCAAAGTCGTAAACCACAGCTAGTATCTGTCAAACTGTTGTGGCAGTGCCGTAAAAACACCGGGTTTTAAAATAAAGAGTACAAAATGGAAAATAGAATCTGTCAACTAAATAAGCTCACTTAAAATGCAAACAGGCACACGTGTAAATTCACAATGAAAACAGACCATACACACATGCATAACACCTTTTGGCACAACAACAATTAACCTTTGACAAAAGCATAAAATCACATCATACATCATACAGACTCGACACTTTCCGTACATCATAACATTTAAATACTTAAACATCAAACCGTAAGAACACTTGGCGCTTAGAGGCATTCCGTTTACTGTAAAACCATAAAACGTTATAAAACTCATGGTGACAGATCGGGATATTAAATAAGGGAGAGGTGGATTAGTGTGACTATCAGATGCTAATCTCTCTTCAGACTCTGGGGACTCTAGATTAGACAAGAGTCTGTAGATTGGACAGGTGTCTATAGATTAGACAGGTGTCTGTAGATTGGACAGGTATCTATAGATTGGACAGGTGTCTATAGATTAAACAGGTGTTTGTAGATTGGACAGGTGTCTGTAGATTGGACAGGTGTCTGTAGATTGAACAGGTGTCTGTAGATTGAACAGGGGTTGGGACTGGGCCGTTTGGGGGTGTGGAGGGGTACTGTCAGAGCCCACCGTTCTCCTCCAGCTTCTGAAACAGGGCCAGGCTGCGCAGGCGGGACTGCCTCTCGCCGTTCCTCCACGCGATCAGCAGAGTGTCTGTGGAGCACGTCACCAGTCCCTTCTCCCCGAAGCTCACAAACATCTGCATGGGGGGGGGGGGGTCACACGGTCACATGACACACAGCAGGGACTACAGGGTGGTAAAATGGACCGCTAGATTCTACCCACTGCTCCAACACACCTGATTCAGGTGAACGGGGTCGTTACGAAGCTCAGCAGAAGCCTGGTTACGGAGCCGTTCATTTGAATCAGGTGTGTTGAAGCAGGGAAACATCTCAAACATGCGGGACAGTTGGCTCCGAGGACCAGGGTTGAGAGCCACTGTTCAGGATCTTCAAAACAAGAGATCCGTAGAGAGACCGACGGCATGTCATGACATCATACCTGGACAGCTCCGGAGTGTCCAATCAGATCGCCTGTCAGATCGAGGGTTCGGATGCTGGGAAACTCCATCACCTTCTTCACAGGAGGGCCCGCTTGCTTACCGGACCTCCCGAACGACCACATCCCAAAGAACCCTGGCAAGAGACAGGCAGACAGGGAAGACGAGAGGTAGAGAGAGGAGAGAGAAAGGGGAAAGAGAGAGAGTGCACGAAAGCCTGAGGGAGTGTTTATTACCGAACGTAACCACTAACAACATCCCACGGTCTCAAAATATCCCGTGAGATGAAGACATACCACTTTTGACCTTTAGACATAAATAAATAAATGATAAATACTGTATTAATCTGAGAGAGGAGAGAGAGAGAGAGAGAGAGAGAGAGAGAGAGAGAGAGAGAGAGAGAGAGAGAGAGAGAGAGAGAGAGAGAGAGAGAGAGAGAGAGAGAGAGAGAGAGAGAGAGAGAGAGGGGATGACATCCGGTAAAGGGCCTGAGCCGGATTCGAACCCGGGCTGCCGCGAGGGGCCCGCCCCAAGCTGGAGACAGTCAGGCTGCTTTTCCTGTGGTCCTGGAAGTCAGATGGCTCTGGCACAGTTCTCCTCACATCGACGACATCATCACAGCGGGACGTCAAACTGGGAGCCGCTCTCGGCAGCCCCTGGGCCTTGTCACATCCATGCATGTGAAAACATTCATCACGCGGATCATAAAGAGCCAATCAAAGTGATGGAGCCAAACTAACACTGGCCAAGGGTACGTTCAGCCTTCGCCATGAATCCTGGACGAGGGGGCGGCGAGAAGCCAGCTCAGGAAGTGGCGTTCTAGGGGACGGGGGAGGGGGAGATGGTTCTCTCTGAGGAGAGGACTCAACACAGTGGCTGAGAAACACAGAGAGAGAGAGAGAGAGAGGGAGAGAGACACACAGAGAGAGAAAGAGAGAGAGAGAGAGAGAGAGAGAGAGAGAGAGAGAGAGAGAGAGAGAGAGAGAGACAGAGACACAGAGAGACAGGAGATCACAGTGACAGAAGCCAATGGTAAACAAACAGAAAAGGAAGCAGGGCAGCATCACAGCGTGAGCTGATGGAACTTCTAACTCGAGGAGTGTGTGTGTGTGTGTGTGTGTGTGTGTGTGTGTGTGGGCGGAAGTCTGTATGGAATTACTAATGTTCTCTCATCTCTGGAGCCAAACTCTGCTGCTGCATGCCAGTCCATCAAAGACTACAGTATCGCCCCCCACCCTCCATCCTCACACACACAAACACACACACATATTTACACCCTTCATAGAATAAACAACCCCCTCAGAGCTAGTACACACTCCTTTGATTCCCAGACCCCCACACCTGGACGGCATTAGTGACCTGGCCACACACACACACACACACACAGGGCTGAGGGCAGGAACCCTTTTCTTTCAAGTCTCAGAGAATAAGTATGTGAAATCAGAGTAGTATCTGATCAAAACCCTCTGGTGTGCTGTGTGTGTGTGTGCTGTGTGTGCGCTGTGTGTGCGGTGTGTGTATGTATGCGTGCGGCTGTACTGCGTGTCGTTGCTGTGTCTGTCCGGGTCGTCACTGAGTGCGTGCGCATGTGTGTGAGCGTGACTTTGCTGTGTGTGTGTGTGTGTGTGTCTCACCTGCAGAGGCAGGTTCTGCAGGCAACGGCAGCTCCTGCATCTCCCACATCCTCACACTGCCGTCCTCAGAGCATGACATCAGCCCCCTACACAACACACACACACACACAGTATTACTCATAAGCATGGCATCAACTCACTACACAACACACACATACATCGTATTCCTCCTCTTTCACCTTCCTGTCTGACTCAGTGTCAGTCTACAGACACAAAGACAGCAGGGTTAGTGGTGGAGGTGGATTACCCATCAGGCAGCAGGGCTAAGGTGGAGGTGGATTACCCATCAGGCAGCAGGGTTAAGGTGGAGGTGGATTACCCATCAGGCAGTAGGGTTAGTGGTGGAGGTGTATTACCCATCAGGCATCAGGGAGGTGTGGAGCACATTGGAGTCGTGGGCCGTCTTCCTGTAGGCCAGCACACTCTTTGTCAGGACGTTATACACATACAGCCCACCGCCTACTGCTGCCAGGATCAGCTGCAGAACACACACACACAGATACACACACACACAACATTATCTATCCACTTCACCATCCCTTGTAATCCCTTTATTTATTTAGTCGATCCTTCCATCTACTCGCCCTTGCGTGTCTCACCTTTCCATTGGAGGTCAAGTGCTGGATGGACATCTCACTGGGCTTCGGTGCGGCCAATCGGATCTCAGTCTGGGCTTCAACCACTGACTCCTCCCACAAGATGTGCTCGTAAGCTGTGATCGTCCAATCAACGGCGTCCCACACAATGAGCTCACCCACATGGGAGCCACTGGCAAACAAGCCATCTGGGAAGAGAGAGAGAAAGACAGACAGAGAGACAGAGAGACAGACGGAAAGAGAAAGAAGAAAGAAGAAAAGATGAAGAGAGAGCGAGCGAGGGAGAGAGAAGGAGAGAGCATTTCCCTCTTGATCCACATGGATCAGCAGTCCACAGTAAGCCTGGCACAGGGGGGTGTAACTAGACTGGAGCCCTTCAGGTAGCGTCTAGACGAACCGTTGACGTTGATGAGGGCGTGGATGCTGTCCTGGTGGTCGGTCAGACGTCGGAACTCGGCTACGGACAGAGTGGACTCAGTAGACACCATCAGTCTGAAGATGACTGCAGGGAGACAAATACATGCTCACTCATTTATTCATTCATTTACTCGCTCGCTCACTTACACACATTCGCACCCTCGCTCACCGTCTCACACACACACACTTACTCTCAGACACACATACACTCGCTCACACACTCACCAATCTCTTTATCCATGGCGGCTGCTATACAGTTCTTCGGTAGCTCAATCATGGCAGTGATTCCTAGAAGGTAGCAAGCAGATGTTTGACTTTGATTCTAGAACCCCCGCGACCTGTTCAGAGCTCCGAGCCACACCCACTTGACCACGCCCCCCCCCGTCCTCACCTGCATCGTTGTGGTGCTGGCTCTGGCACTGCAGCTGGAAATCTCTGTTCCACACACACAGCTCGTTGCCCCCGGAGACCCACACGCACAGACGCTCCAGCACTAGCAGACACTGGTGGACAGAGAGAGGAGGAGCTCCGAGTTAGCCTGCAGGAATGGAGCCCTCCTAACGTAGCAAGGGCTCTTCTCTCGTGAAAGCAAGCCAACGATTCACCTGCGTTAGACATTCACCTTCATTCTAACATAAATGATGTGTCAGTGCGTATACAGTAACCCCTGGCTATGTTCACACTACACAGGCCATGTCGTGGCGTGCAGTGGGGTGTTGCTGCTCTGCCAGGTGTTACCTTGACTGAAGACTGCAGGTCTGAGATGGTCTGGACCCTGTGGCCTGTGTCTGGGTCCCACAGCTGACATGCTGAGGAAAACCAAGACAACCAACACACACGTGTGTGTGTGTGTATGTGTGTGTACTTCACCCTTCCACAACCATGTGTGTCCCCCCCCCCATGTCTGACTTGTCTAGTCTGTGTGTGTGTGTGTGTGTGTGTGTGTGTGTGTGTGTGTGTGTGTGTGTGTGTGTGTGTGTGTGTGTGTGTGTGGTAAGGATACACTGAGGGTGCGGTCAGACGAGGCGGTGATCAGACAGGTGTGTGTTGTGTCTCCGCGGGCGCAGCTGTAGGCCGTCATCGCTGTGATCTGCTGGGAGTGACCTCTCAGCTCCAGCAGACGCTCTCCTGTCTAAGGACACACACACCAACACACACACACACCAGCACACACACACACACACCAGCACACACACACACCAGCACACACACACACACACACACCAGCACACACACACCAGCACACACACACACACATACCAGCATGCACACACACACACACACAAGCACACACACACACCAGCACACACACACACACCAGCACACACACACCAGCATGCACACACACACACAGATCGAATCACAAGAGAGAACGGTACCACTATGGCCGGACGAAAGGAGATGGAGCGGAGGAGAAAAGTGAAGGTTTACCTCAATATTCCACACCAGTACCATGCCATCATCCCCTGCGGAGGCACACCTGGAGACAGAGGGTCAAGGGGATGAGGTCAGGCACTGGGGTTAAAGACTCTTCATATGACATCATCTATCTGAACATGACAATGAATCATCATAATTAATTAATCATCTCGCCATTACTTATCTGTTTGCAAATCCAGGTTTATCAAGGTACAACAATAGTCTTTTTTGGGGGCCTGGGCCAACCAAATTCAAAGTATTTTCAGACTGAGTTTGCAGGAGAGCTCAACCCATATAGTCTGGGGAGTACACCTACAGAGAGTCGGAACTGGGTACACAACTGGGTAAGTGTCAATCAATTCCTATGGAAATCCCCCAAAAAAGTAACCTTAGCAACTTGGCCTGTCATCTGCCCCTCTACGATCCTCCTCTCCTCCTCCCCTCCTCTCCTCCTCCCCATCTCTCCTCCTCCTCTCCTCCTCCCCTTCTCTCTTCCTCCCCTTCTCTCCACCTCCCCTCCTCTCCTCCTCCTCCCCATCTCTCCTCCTCCTCTCCTCCTCCTTTCCTCCTCCTCTCCTGCTCCCCCAAACCCCACCTGCAGGAACGACAGGATCCAAAAACAAGGGGAAGAGAAGGAGAGAGGAACCGTCTCCCCCAGCAGAGGCTGGAATAGGATGCGTTTCCTGCTTCAAAAAGCAATCTGGGGAGAACGTTCCAGGCCTTGCCCTCGGCTGGGGAGGGCAAGGCCCAGAGGAGGGGGTTATTATTGGGGCAGACGAGGCGTGAAGCTGGCTAGAGCCATGGAAGTACTCTCTCTCACACACACACACACACACACACTCAGAGGTGCTACAAAGCTCTATCAGAGTCCTTATGCAGTCTCACTGTACCATACCAGAAAACAGCATGCTTCCAATCAACAATGCACTACCTCTGATAGCTGTTATTAACTATGTAGTGGTCACAGAAAGTCGGGTGTGTGTTGGCGCATTGGGCAATCATAAAAGAAGCGTACTGTATGTTGCTGTAGATATATCTATGGGTGAAAATGCACTTGCACTCGCGCACACACACGCGTGCGTGCGCGCGCACACTCCAGCTGTGGGGATTGTTAGGCTCTTGTCACGCTCGGCAAGTTTGCTTAGGGAGAGGATCTCTGTCAATCACACAAAGGGATAGAGTCCAGCTAGGTTGTGAGTTGAAAGACAAGAGAGATAGAGAAGGGAGAAGAGAGAGAGAGAGGGAGAGAGGAGGTGGGGGGTAGGATTGCTTACCTGAAGTCATCAATCTGCACCAGAAATCGAACAATGTCAAAATGTCCTTTCAGCACCTGCAGCTCAGTGAACCGGTTTTTGGGCTGTTCCTCGCCAATGAACAGCGCGGGGCTTTTCTGCCGACACAAGGAGGAAACGAGGAAGGGCAGACAGTGATTTTAGAAGCATTGAGTGGTTCCTAACACAATGACTGACACGAACACATCGAGGGTCGTTTATTGACAAAAAACAGTCAGTGAATTGCGATTAACAAGCTAAAACGTCTTCTATTTAATAGCCTAGAAGTCTGAAGTTTGTGGTTTCTTACTTCGACAGCACCCTGTGCATCGCGTCCACCAAGTATCCACCGCAACATGTCTATCTAGGACGGCGAGCCTGGTTCACCTGTGAAGAGCAAATTAAAACCTCTAGCTAGCAGATTTTTTAAATGATTAACTAAAATGCTAATAGACATACCAAGCTAACTAAGCATTTAGGAGATGCGGAAGAGAGCTCTGGGCGAGATCGCTTGTTCTTACCTGTCATTGGTGTGAACTCTTTTTTGCCTTGGTTAGTAGTTGGCTAGTAGGCAACGTGGTGACTATAGCATGACATCTGGTTTGAAATGTTGTTGATCCCAGGGCTGTGAGACGTAAAATCCTGAAAGCAGAAATCAAAACAACTAATGCATGTGACTGTAATCTACGGAAGCCTACGAAGGACAAACTGTATGGCCACGACAGTGACACTAGATGGCAGTGCAGCACAACATCTTGGACCTCGACAGATCCTTTGAGTTCTCTCGAGCTTCGATTCTGCGTGACAACTGATTCTGAGAGGCTTTCTTTGGGGAGTTGTTGCTGAACAAACGTTTATTTTTTTCATCCATCGATTCATTGTTTAGTCTGCATGGTTTAAAATAGGCCTAAACAATTTTTTTGAACACGCTGGAAGGTGACAAACGTGATGTGCCGTAAGGTTGCGAATACAAATATAATTCATTGCAGATCTTTATTCATTTTATAAAGTATAATCGCTTTCTTCACAATTATTATTTAAATGCTCAACATCGAAGCTGTCTGACACTTCCATGCCGATAGCTTCTCATCTTCCTCTTCCTCCCGACCCAGTCTTACTCGGTGGCGATACCCCCCCGCTCACCCCTCTCTGACTCTCACTCTTTCTCTCCATCTCCCTCTCTCCCCCTGGCTGTGTCTGCTCCGGCTCCTCAGATTGAGACGACACGCGGTGGAGGGCCTGTGACCTTCATGGTGGCTCAGATCCGCGGCTGGCACTGATTTCTGATTTAGTGTCGATCCGGCGCGCTTGTCAGGGGCTGCGAGGTGCTTTCCATGCGGTAATAGAAAAGCTCAAGGGCAGCTGGAGAAAGGAAGAATGGAGGAGGGAGGGAGAGAGAGGGATCGGAGGTGGTGGTGGAGTGAGGGTGGTTGAAGGATGGGGTGGGGGGGAGTGAAAGAGGGGGGAGAGGGGGAGGGGTGGGGGTGGAGTGGAGATGGATAAGGTTTGGATGTGTAACTATCTGTCAGCTATCTGAGCTGAGTGGGTCAGAAGTACAGAGGGTTTGGCAAGAGGGGTGGAGAAGGATGGAGAAGTGGTTGTCTCGGGTAGTGCTTGGAATCCATCCGAGGAAAGATGGACAGAAGATGGGGAGAGGTTTTTGAGGAGGGGAAAGGCTCAATTCAAAGCTAACAGGAGGATGTTGCTATTCTGGGAAGAAAGCAGGATGAGGACCCACTTCCTGTTTCTGGAGACAAGGGTCAAAATCTCAATCTATTCCTCGTCCCAAGTTCCTCACAGTCTCCCTCTAAATAACGTCTGAATAAACATTGAGATTTAGTCATGAATCCTATTTGGTAACAGGATGAAGTTAGAACTAGGTTGCTGATGAATTTCAGAACAAGAAAATGACAGAAACAAGGAGGAAGGAGGACGGACCAAGAGCAGAACATCAAGAAAGGAGACAGAAGGGGGGAGGGGGGGAGGGTTTGGGGGACCAGGATGGAGAAACAAGAGGAGTCTCGACACCGGGGTGGAAGACCCCAGGTTCTCAGACTAAGTGTCAAAGATGACCAATTGACACAATCATCTCTGAGGAGAAGCCATGATGTGAGATCCACCACATACACAAACACCACCTCCTCTTAGAGAAAACAAGGAGAGCAGGACAAGAGAGAGACTCTTCCTCTTCCTCTTCCTCCTCTCCCTCCTCCTCTCCCTCCTCTCCCTCCTCCTCCTCTCCCTCCTCCTCTCCCTCCTCCTCCTCTCCCTCCCCCTCCTCCTCCTCACTCCTCCCTCATTCACCTAGACCCTTTCCAGCCCGTTTCATTCCATCCGCCTTGAAAGGAAAACAAATGGTTATGATGATGGAAAAGGAATTAAACCGTCATTTAACAGCGAGGTGGCAAACAGCACTCGATAAGAGCTTTTCCTACGTCGAGGCGGGGAGGGGGGGGGGGGGGGGGGGGGGGGGGGCTTGCAGAGAGGGGAGGGGGGGGGGGGGGGGGAGCCTTGTTCCTGACCAACACATCTCACTGTCTGTCCTCATCAAACACTCACTGTGTTCTGCTCTGTCTTCCCGGGTCCCTGCCTTCACTCACCACCAGTCCCCAGGATGAGGTTGGCAGTTCCACTCTGGATCTCCGCGTAGAAATGAAGATGTATCTCTTTGCCGCAATCACCTACGTATTGCCGCACAACGGCCCTAATTGTTAGGAAGGGGCTGGTCTTTTCACGTGAATAAATAACAAATCGTGACTTTTTTCCCGTTTCTCTTTGATTGCTTTTGTTATTGTTTTATTCCAGAGTGTCAGAGATCAGACCACTGATCACAAAATCATTTTGAATTTGTGTTGTGCCCTTATAGTGACACAAAATGACAATTGGAAGAAGTAACCCTCTGATGGAATACTACATATTGACCATGGAGTGAGAAGGACAGGGTTTTCACAAAGTAGGAACTTCCTACACACACAGAGACCTGTGATTCCTATGGGGCGATGATGCGGTGGTGTGACTCAGAGCCTTTAAGAGCAGAGCACACATGACCACATCAGAGCTTCTGTCACTTTGATTTGTCACATGAGCATGACTGTAATTGCTGTGTACTAGTCATCATAGGTTAATTATGTGCGGCCCTAAAGCTGCGTTCAAGTAACTTATTATGAACCAAACGTTCGGAGCGTACCTTGGTACTGCTGTTTGTCCGTCTGTCTGTCGCTTTCAGACTCTTTTCTCTCACTCCTTCACTCCCTATCTCAGTGACCTGCTAATGCGCTGTTCATTTTCTATTATGGATAGATAATGGGCAAAAATCTAATCTCTTCATTTGCATGTAATATAATTAAGACATTCTCAAACGATGACGGATGAGGAGTGCTCTGAGATGTCAGTCAGTCTCGTCAGAACAGCCCAAAGGCAGCCTCGGCTAGCCTCCCCACTTAAACTGAAATTAATAAAACCTTCAAATGGAATTCCTCACCACCATCTGGAACAACAATCACCAAGATACTCCCTGATTTTGTCTGTCAAACGACATTACGCCTCTCCTCAATAACTCAGGAGCTACTGAAAGATGCATATGGTGCGACTGTGCAGAGCAATCGAAACTGGTAAGAGATGGGCATTGAGTGTGTAGATTTTTTTCTTCTTCTTAAGAGAATTTTTTGGGCCCTTTTCAGCATTATTGGACAGACACAGTTAGATAGAAAAGGTAGAGGGGATATAGGGAGAGGAATACAGAAATTAACCAACCTGGAATCGAACCCTGGCAGCTACATTAGGGCCTTGGTTCATATGGTACTCTCCCTCAGGGTGCGAATTATACAATGACAATGGGGGGGGGGTCAACTTATTCTTCAGGGCGTAGAGTAATATTTACGATTACAGGCAAGAACGATAATATATAAATGTATCAACCTCCCCGACCTGTTGTATTTACCTCTTTTGGGGGGGTCCAAGTCTTAGTAAGGGGGGTTAACCCCCCCCCCCCCCAATCCCCCCATAATTCGAACCCTGCTCCCCCCACCCAGTGAAGCATTTGGGCACTGCAAGAGTGAAGATTTTCTACTTCAGAGTTGTGATATAGAATACCAAATCATTCCACTAACTCACTGTAGCTGTGCAGAACAAGAACCTTTGTTTTAGACCAACTTTAAAGCATTTTACAGCTATACAGTCGTACTGTCAGGAGACAATGAGCACTGGTCCAAAACAATATGTAGGATGTCGAAAAGGCAGCTTTAGTTGTTGTGTTGTTGTACCTCCAGTCTTTTAGCAGCAGTTGTGTTTTGAAATGTATTTCTGTGAGCCATTTATACCACCACCACGACCACCACAGACACACACACACACACTCAGAGACATTCTTTTTTGTAGTACAATAACAAGGACACACATGTACACACGCAAATGCTTCCACGCTATTCACATGTACAAACACACACACACACACAGCCTGGGAAAATTAATGAGCTCTCATTCATAATCCGGGACAGAAAGAAAGCCATATTCACCCTCGGGTGGTTTATTGACTGATTTCATTTACTTGTGTGAAATAAATAGGAGGTAAACATTGGCTTGCTCCCACATTTTCTGCGACACAATCTCTGCACAGCATTCTGGGAGAAATGATCCCACCAACAGCAGGGTCACTGATTGGCTACCTCGTCAGAGTGTGACAAATTACCCAATGAGAAATGGGTTACCCGTTTCCACAAACTAATTAACCTGGGTGATAGTGAAACAAATTATTACATTTATGTAATATTATTTCGCATCTGTCGCCAACACTACAAAAAAATGGTTATCACTATGCTCCTCCACCTTCCTGATCTCTTATGATACTCTATGAATATAAACATGTATGAACCATCCCGGGCTTGCTCACGCATAAGTGCTCATTTAACTACCAAGGGCGTATTTTGTTCCTAAATTCATTTCAGGACGGTGAGTGGGACGTCAAAAGATTGGAACAATCACGACTTCCTCATACCTCAAATCAGTTGTATATTAAACGTTGAAATAGGTGGTACGAATCTAAATCTAGGTGATTAAAAACCCTGTTTTAGATCGTATGCTGCCCTCATATCAGAATTCAGTCCGCTCAGTCTGGTGATAATAGTATGCATCCACTAGCCTATTGTGTATATACCCAGTCAGACACCCTGGTACAGTGACACGGGAGGGTCATTGCCGAACAAGGATTTAGCTGACGTAAAATCAGAGTCCGGTAAGGATGACAAGCCGCGGAAATTATATTTATCTTCTCATGCTGGAACAAACTATTTTACTAAGAGGATGATGAAGACCAGATTTTCTCCAGTCTCGTTCTCTAAGTTATCCTCGGTCTAACGTACATTGTAATAAGCACATAAAGTCATAAAGATGAGTGGTTCAGCTATCAGAACTGGCCTAGGAAACGGAAACCTGTCCTTAAGACATACAGGGCAGGCCATATGACCCTGACGATGAGAGGAGATAGTTTAATGCCTCACTCCTCTGTTTGATGGTCATGACAGTGTAGAATGGGTAAATGATGCTGCTGTACACGAGTTAGTGCTCGTCGCCGTTTTGTTGGAGAGATTATCCTCGTGGACATGTGTTGATACACACGAGATTGCTCCAACTGTTGGTGATAGATGAACCCGTGATAGGGATTGACATGACAACCAAAAATATAGGCCTTTACAATCAACGTTAAACAGGCAGCAGTATCCATCAAGTTTAAGGTCGCGCCGTCAACTGGATAAGAGGGAAAGAGGAAAGTGAGCACTTTCTGCTGAACGCTTTTCTGCTACGAAAAATATATCTTTAGAACGTAATATCCCTACTTTAAGCCTATACACGTCTTATAACTTGACCATGTCCACATTTTCATGTTTGTAAACGCGTTACGTTAGGTAATATATGACATTTAACCAGTCACTATAAAGAATAATTTACACCGGAAGAAGAATGAACGTTTAGCCTACTTACTCATTGCATTGGATTGGCAAAAGGGGCCCATATATATTGGCTGCTGCATCAATAGCGTTTGAAGTCGACTATGTCACTAGTTAGCTGAAGAAAAAAGGGTTGTGATTCATCATGTGACATATTGAAAATGGTTTTATTTGTTAATTTACAGTCAATTGATATAAACAAGTCCATGAAAGGAAATGGTTTGTTCAGTATAAGATCAAACATTTAAGAAATTCAGTTTTGATAATAAGCACAGACGATAATTTAGAACATATCACAAACTGACCAAATGGGAACAAGAATGCTTCCTCTACACAAAACATCCTATATAACAGATTATATTAAAGTCGGTTTTCTTGTCTTATTTATAGTATTTCCGTGAATTTGCCTTGGCCAGCACATGCAGTCAAGTTCTTTTCCTTGTTCTTGCGATTTCTGTTCATTCCAGATCATTCGGCTCCTTTTTTCCATTGGATGATGATTTTTTTACTCAAAAACTTCCAAGTGTCTAAAATTTGTGCGTGCACAGCGCATGCCTTTGGCCCATCTTGGTTCATGCTGTGCAGCTGGTGACTTTGAAAACGGTTGTATCGCCAACTTCAGCGGGTTAAGCTACAATGAAATTTTCTCCTGTGGATACCGGAATAGTCGCCAAACCAAACATCAATAGAAGCCCTATGCAAAACAGTTAAGGGCAATGACAGTTATGGTTGAATAAATAACTTAAATACATAAATAAATAGATAAATAAATAGCCTGTACTAGCCTAACCAAAAGTCAATACATATATAAATTATGTAGGCTGGGACTATTGTAAATACATGCAAATTATGAAAACAAGGTGTATTTAGTGGGCACATACCCATTTAGAGATCAATTAGCTTATGTCCCTATTGTTCTGATTGCCAAACCTATGGAGGTATTTACTTTTTCTGGGTTTTACTTAAATATATTTACATCCTTGTTTGGTAGCCTATTTGCTAGGCTGGATGTGTTAAACACACGCAAAAAAACATTAAAATAAAATTAAGGAAGGATACGGAGTCATTTACTAAGTAAAACTCATGGATACTGTGTGCTCCAGCGCTTTGCGGCGCAGCGAGGCGATGCTGGTCCCTCTCCAGACGTCACTGTCCGGGGAACTACACAGCTGGGGCGACCCGGTCACGTTGGTTGGACCGGAGAGTGAGGATGGCACCATCCCGGGGAAAGAGGGCTGGTAGAGGTGTGACTGGAGCCCGGAGCCGTTTGAGGACATGTTGGCCAGACCCATGGAATTGGGTGGTGGCCCGGCGCCCAGACTGCACTGGGACAGCGACTGCGCCATGGCCTGTTGACGGCCGAGGGAGGGTGGTAACTGAAGTTGGGAGACTCCGGGCATCCCTGCCGTTGCCCAGCGTGTATCGTTAGCGTGGAAAGAGCAGAGGCTGTCATTCATAGCCGCGGCGGCCGCTGCCGCGGAGGGAAACTGTGGGAGCCCATGGTGGGTCGGTAACAGAGTCCCGGGAGAACGGAAAACATTGGTCGTCTTCTTGCGCTTCTTCCACTTGGCGCGACGGTTCTGGAACCAGACCTGGTGACAGACGAAGAGAGACATTGTCATCACTGTCCTAGCCGTACTGTTTTGTCTCTGTACTCGTGTTGTTTATCAAGCCTCTCTGGATTTAGATGTCACATAATACTGCACATGCAAGAAGAGTTAGGTCTTCGAGCGTCAAAATAGGCCTACATAAATAAGTAAGCTGCATACATGTCTACAAACTTTGTACATTGCTTGTGATACTAACCAATGGTTTTAGTCGTCTTTGCATTGTGCCCAAAAGAACAAAATAATGTTGAAGAAACGGGTCATCGGCTGTAAATGTGCAGGCAGTGTTTATTTCGCTGGTCCCTGACAGTTTATGCTATATATAGATCTCATAGTAGCCATATACGCTGCCGATGATTAATGTGAAGATTTGGTTGAGAAACTGGGGCCTCGTATTAAGAGCCCCAATCTCACTCTCTTTCTCCGCCGAGCAGCCAGCCATGAAATCCGGCCTCAAATGCATTACACTTCAAAGGAAAGAAAACGCAATTTCTCATTCTGTTTAAAAGACAGAGTACACTCTCAATGCGTCCACTATTAAGACGTGGTACACAGGCAAGCCCATTTCAAAGAGAACCGCGCCTCTCATTCGAAACATTCTAATTATCTCTACCCGGAAATTTGACATCATGATTATAGA
The DNA here is from genome assembly GCF_021917145.1 of Hypomesus transpacificus. Taxonomy (NCBI): domain Eukaryota; kingdom Metazoa; phylum Chordata; class Actinopteri; order Osmeriformes; family Osmeridae; genus Hypomesus; species Hypomesus transpacificus. The sequence continues at coordinate 703,952 of NW_025814038.1, forward strand.
CGCAGGTCATTTTACTATTGGCTATAGGTCATTAAATGTAAACGTTATATTAAGATAGTTGATGCATATGGTAATGATGGTCATCACAGCAATTTCACATTTGGAAGACTCAGCTGAATTTTTATTGCCACTTAATAAGACGCCCTGGTTATCAATAATTTTGAAAGTCTTTTGATTGTAATTTTTTTGCTTTTAGTAGGCCTTACTGTCAACTTAATAATAATGTAAATTGTAAGGGAGGGTATTATGAAAATTAGTTGCTGAGAAATAGCCTAACTGTAATGTCAGGCTATTCCTTCCTTAGAAAAAAATGTACGTTTGCTATTCTGATGAATTTTGTATTGCGACGGAAGATTAAATCTAGTCTAAATACTCGTTCACTTTTTTTCATGCAACTGCAGAGGCGTTATAATTGCATTGAGATGCATTATGGTGTCCAAATCCAGGAATTGTTGGCAAGGTCATCAGTAAATCATCACGGAAGGGAAGAAGCCTCATTAGATTTAAGAAAATATACACAACAAGCCTAAAAGTTCCTTTTAAAGTGCTTTTCCCAAGTAAATCTATTATTAGCTGATAGCCTATTATCCGCAGGCCTACATAGGCTTTTGGTTAACGTAAATATGATCATGTTAACCAGACTGCTTTTGACATGGACCATGACTCAAATAAACGGTATGAAAACGGAAGATACATGTTGTTCACGTTAAATGGTGGCTAAATTTAACGTTTCATAAAAATAAAAAACATAGCCAAGTAAATAGATTTAAAGCTATAGTACATTAATTTAAATCTATTCAATTTGCAATGTATCCATAGCTCAAGCCAACAGCCTTCGGTTTATAACCTGCAGTTTGAAAATAACCCAGTTATATAGTCCATAATTGGGACTATATGATTTGCTTTTGCGAGAGCAATATTTGTGCGTTCATTTCAGCACCTCGGAGAGCTCGTTTTTTTCTCGGTTGAATCGGAAAAGCACACAATTTGACTTAACAAAAATACACCCACATTCCAGTAAGAATTTCTTATGCCTACAATTCAAAACTAAATTATTTCCTGATGTAGACGATATTTAAATGATTAAATAAATACAGTAGGCTATTTCTATCCTAAGAAATTATTTGAGTTTCTTCGTTTTCGAGGTGTAGGCCTATTAATTTCGAGTTGAATCCAAAATTCTGACGTTTTGGCATATTTAAGGAATTGAAATACGTTTTAAATTTCAAACGACCGACAATTTCAAATTATGGTCATTTCTAGCGACATGTTTTTTCATGTGTTCTGTGTTTGTGGTGCAGATTTGAAATAATAGCTTTCCTCCCAGAAATAACAAGGCCCTGATATCAACACCTTCTACACACTATTGCTATGAGGTCCTAAACAGGACTCAGTTTAGCTTCTTTCTTCAATTGTGTCACCGCACAACATTTTCAGACATACCTGCACACGAGATTCCGTCAAACCAATTCGAAGGGCCAGTTCCTCTCTCATAAAGATGTCTGGATAATGTGTTTTGGCAAAGCTGCGCTCCAGTTCGTTAAGTTGGGCCGGAGTGAACCGGGTCCGGTGCCGCTTCTGTTTTTGACTTTGCTGATTTGCAGATTGGCTGGAATTATTTTGCTGTTGCTGCTGTTTCTCCTGCTCTTTAGTGTTGACCTGCACCCCTGAAGGGTTGGGTCCATTGTTGATATCATCTCCCGGGAGCATTGTCGTCCCTTCCACAGCTTCGGAGCCCGGAGCTAGATCGCCGGAGTGGCCAGGGTCAGGTCCTCCACCACCAAGCCGGCACTTCAGAGACTCCCTGTGGCCTAAAAGCTCTGCCGCAGCATCCTTCATCCCTGAATATAAAAAGCGCCACGTGAGATTTCAGTCAAATGCATCCAACATAAACATAACTACAGGCTGTAGGGAAGGAAAAGGGTTAGATTTAGAATTTAGTTTGTCAATGCTATCAAAAGTGATACTAACATGTCACAATAAAACTACAAAAACAGGCGCGTGGAGAGTTTTTGTTTTAATGGACGATTCTCCAAATCACTGAACATGCTAAAGTCAAACATCCAATTCGGCTAGTTAAATACATTGTAAATCACCCAGACACGTAAATACAATTCCAAAAATCACATTCACCACATTAAACACGATGTAAGCCCTCTTAAATACAGGCTATTTAATTTCCTTTGATCACATCAATATTTTTAGAAAACGGTTAAATCAAATTACGTAGTAATATAATAATAATAATTACTTTCCCAATGAATTGGCTCACTTAAATCACATTAAGATAAAATAAGAAACAAATTGTCAATTTTCTCTGCTTGATTTAGATTAGAAGTGTCTCCAGCTTACAGTAGAGTTGAAGACCGGAGTTTGGCGATGATAACTCACCGAGGCGAGCATCCAGGAGGTCGGCATGAGATAGCATTGCGCACCGCTCCAGGGCGAAATGCTATTCCAAAAAAATCTCTATGACTTTAACCTATTTAAAAAATATATATAGCCTAAATGAAAGCAAATTCTGTTTGTGGTTAAAAAGGAGGTTCCTTGCATTATAATGTCCTTTAGAGAAACGGGGAGGCGCTTAACAACTGAATGAACCCATGAGCTTCTTCAAACGACGACCAATCAGAATTGAAGCCCGAGATATGTCAGCCACCTGCAAGACCCACACATAAGCCAGCCACTCAAATTTTCCTATCCAACCACATTCACATGTTCATTTCTCCTCATTTCTATAATTGGGGTTGATTTCAACTCCAAATTATATCCAATAAAATCACCAGATTTAATATCTGCGAAAGCTTTAGCCCCTTTGAGAAACCGTTGTTTAGATTACCACAATATTTGTTTAATTGTACGTGCTGTCTGTGCATCCGTCTTGGTCCCAGCCTTGAACATGTGGTAAATACTCACATTAGAGTTTATATTCCAACATAATTTTCATTCACAATTGACTGTCAAACGTGACTAAGGCATTATAAACTAGTTCTTAACACAGGCCAAGCAAGGCCACTTTGTATGCTATAACTGGGTCAGTGATTTGGATTATGGGAAATGTTTAAATGTGTTGAAGTTTTTCTTTATTGAAACGAAGCGAACCTCTTCTAATGTAGGCCTGATTTTCTAGCCAGTCAACAACAAAGTTTAGATTAGCGATATATTTCTAACCAGAGTAATTTTCAAGATCATTAGGCTTTTATGTAATTAGTGCCAAATCTATTATTATAGTAAAATCTGTATAAATTAGATTTAATTTACTTCTGTTTAGGCTCAACTGTCATGCCAGTGGGGGAATTGTAAATGATATTTGAGCAAATTGAGTGCATAATTCGGAAGAAAGTGGAAACAGAGTTGGGCAGAACATGAGCAGTGGATGTTCTCATGTGATGGAGGGAGACATGCCACAGAAATTCGTGTGCAATGTAAGATGTCACTATACACAGGCAAACATAATCACGCTTTAAACACTTTCAGCAAGCCAATTGCTTCCATGGTATTGATTTTTGATCCAATCTGTCCAAATTAAGGTTTTCATTTTGAGTCAGGCAAATAATAATAAACAAGTCGCTAATGTAGTCACTAAATAAACCATCATTACACTAATTAGAACAATAGCTTCTTGTCACACACCAGGTTCCCAAAATATATAAGGACACAAAAATCTAACAGGCCCCAGACAGATGTTGGAACGTTTTGTGAAGCCAGTTCATTTGTTATGGAGTGAATGGTGCTTTTAAAGTGGCACAAAGGAAGCGTCCGAGCGTAAACTTCGGGCACTTTTGGGTCTTTTCTGTATCTGTCTGTCTCATCTTCTATTTGTTGGCAATCTGGTGGCAAGATCGCCGGGAAGCGGGAGAGGAGACATCAGGGTCAGTAGCAATTCTTTATGCGCTATAGGGAAGTCTGCTTGTTATGGCTGTAGCTGAAAATGAGGAAATGAAGAAGAGTGCAGATTCAATTTGGAAACAATTGCCAGTCCTGTGTGTTTTCACATCCGAACGTGGATTAAAGCTCCGAAGCCAAGAAAACGTGTGCAATTTAAGAGGTCTGGGTTTGTTGATCTTCTTCAACGTTTTATTCAAAGGAATCACTGATTATATTCCGGGTATTTGTTAATTCCTCTTTATATTATATTTTAAGGTGTTGGAATTTGATCTGTGTCAGTTTAGCCTGGCTCTTGTTGCGCGCTGAAACCATAACGATCATTTGAAATCATTACATTGTTTGGTGTTCTTCGCTCGGTCAGAACTGAACCGTTGCGCAATGATTGATTGCGCGCTTCATTTTACGACTTTTCAATAGCTCGGGGCTTTCATTGCTGTACAAACAAAAGTGAATGACTCCTCTCGTTGCGCCAGGTCATATTTAACCTAGGGAACGACCAGAAGGACGATCCAAGACATGATAATACTACTAGGCTTCCAGGGTAGGCTACCATTAGAAATACCAAAAGTGGTAAATTTGCAGTAAAACTGATCAAATATTAAACTCTAAATCTAATATAGTGAGCAAATGACAGGCTTTCTTTTTTTCCATGGAGGATGATGTGATATTTTCCAAATAATTAGACTTTCAATTGTTTTACACGGAGAAGAGGAAAACAACAGTTTGATAACATCTTGTGTGCCTGTCATAGCTGTAGGCTATTCATTCAGACAACAATGCATATAATGCTTCCTATAGAATCTTGGAGGGCCTATGTCAATACAGCGCCTGGATATCAAAGTAAAACAACAAATTAAATGAAATATACTGTATTTCCGTGAAGAAATGTTGAGCGCGTCCGAAAAACGTCTTCACCTCTATCCAGTGGGGTATTTGCTTTATCTAGGCTACTCTGTTGCAGCCTAGTAATCTCTGTATTGTTATAAACATCACACGTCTAGATGACATATAATGCCTGCGAATAATAATAGACCAGCGATTATAAAACAACGGTGTAGCAAATAGATAATATTAACTATAAAGTCAATAACGTAAATAAGCAACGACACACAACCTAATAATAACAGTAACATTACGGAAACAACTGATTGGCTGCTAATCATAACATTGTATCAAATGTATGATAATGTTAATATTCAATGTCTTATTGTTAGATTATGCTATATTTTGATTATTATATCTGTGACTAACAATAGGCTAATTGTGGGCTTGTCATACTAATAATATCATAGCCTAGCTGTTCTGTTGTTGTATTGATAGGCTATTTTAATTGAACTATCCAAACCCCTCTACAGTATAGGTTATGCATTTGGCCTACACATACGCTTCATACAATGCATTATCAGTATTAACCTTACTCGCAAAATATAATGGCAATATGAATATTAATGTAGTCTATAAGACACATTGAGACGCCCACACGGCAATAATAGCAGCGACAATAAGGATAATGACAATGATGTATGAGCACAAAAATAAAACTGCACAATATTTAGGAGTAGGCATATTAGACATCTTCTATTAGAGATCAGATTATAGTCTAACTATAGCCTACTTCTACTTCATTATCTTAGTCCACTTATAACTTGCTACTACTATAACTAGGCTACAACAAGGCTAACTAATAAATGATAATAACGATAATAATAATAATAATAGGCCTAGTTCAATAATCATAAATTAGTTTTAATTTTAACAGACTGCTCAATAATATTTTAATATTTATAATGTCAAAAGTCTTAAACGTGATTTGTGCTCACTTTCCACTCCTCGTTTTCTTAGACGTGTGTGTGTGGGCGCGCGCGCGCGCGTGTCAGTTGAAGGTCCTCCTTGATTTGGAAAAGGCTGTAATTAGGGTAAACAAGGACAAAAGCAGAGCCGCATCTCTCCCAGGCAGATATTCTGATAACAAGCTCACATCAATCTTATCCAGCATATAAATAAAAATAGACAAACAAACAAATTCGCCCCCTGCAAGTTAATGCGGCGCATCTGACTGGAAAGTAGACATTTTCACGCGCTCTGGAGATGAGGAGTGACTTTTAATAAAAACAGAAGAAAAACAAATGTAATTCTACGCGGTATTGGAGCTGGATATTTCCAGGCTACACGTCTATCTGTGGGGGCCTTGGGTTTTCATTCAGGGACTGCGTGCTTCTCCTGTTTTCTCGTCATCACCGTGTCCTTCATTCTCCAGTGTGCCCTCATTTTTCGGGCCATGGTGCTGAGAGATATCACAGAGGATGAGTTTTGTTGACTTTTTTTCTTTTCTTCCCTGCCAGGTCTACGGGTGAATATAATTCATCGGGCGTCTGTATTCACTCAATTAGAGAATTCTAAGGAGAAAATCGATCTTCCATCTGCAGAAATGCCAGTTTAACAAATTAGATTCTTGTTTCGTGCAGGTGATTTGGTGACAGTCGGGGGATTAGAAGTAATAAGTTGTGTGTATGAGCTCTGGGGAAGAGAGGAGTAAGAGAGGCACAGCACGCGGCGCGCCAAAGCGTGTGGCTATCCATCAGGTGCGTCGCCGCGTCCTTCGGCCGAAAATCCAGGTAGTGCCCGCCACCGAATCTCATGCCTCAATTAGCGCCGCTGCCCTCTGTGTGGACTCGATTAGACCGTGATTTATCCGAAAGAAATATAATTATGGTACCAAATAAAATAATCAGCATTGAAGAGCGATTTCCTTAACGAGATGGAGCGGTTGGATGTCACGGAGTAGCGGCGCCTCATTAGGGCGGTAATGAGACTTCGGGGTGATCCCGATAATTATCGAAATCTGTAAAATAAGGATCAAGCCAAATGTAACCTTAATTTGTCTGGCTACTGAGCGTTTTTATAGCAGTCCTGTTTAGTACAGTCCTTACCTTAGCCTTCAGAGCGTGGATTTGACAAGACTTTATCCCCCCCTTGTTTGGGCCTATTTACAGGCCCAGACTGAAATGTCCACCTACAGCCATCAGTTTGATATTTATGTATGACCACATGTAGATATGTGTGTAATGCCACGTGAAATTTTGCAATGTATATATTTTTTACACATTAAACTCATGGGGACATGACTAGCCTAAACGGATGTGACTTGCACTGTTAAGAGCATAATAGATATAGTGATAGGATGGTTTCCCATTTGTCTGTCAGCAAAAGCTCTGAAACGCTCACACCAATATGTATATACAATCACAGTAATGGATGCTGGACATGACAGGCCATGTCAGATTTCATGTCAGTGTGGGCAGCATGGATGCCAGTGACCAGTGGAGGTCAGTATCTTTGAGGTCAGTCTCTTTTATCGTGACAAATCATCATTCAAAGACCTCCTTGCTTATACTCTCCATCTCTCTCTCTCTCTTTGTAAAATCTGTTAAAGAAAAGCTGTGAAAGAAGCCAGTACACATATTCCGTTGAATGTTTATTGGATACTTGTGGCATTGTTTACATCACAGAATCATGTCAAGACCAGTAGGCACATTGTTCTTAAACGTAAAAATAAATTATGCCCCCCCCACCCCAAAAAAAAAAAAAGGCTTTGGAAAACGAAAGAAAAAAAAAAGAAAAAAAAAGACTGATTCTGTTTGTCTCTATGTTTTCAAACAAGCCCAGACGAATGGAATGGACATTAAAGAGGTGCATCTCAGTGTGAGAACATCATCCTTCAAGCTTCACTGAGTCCAATACGGTTCTGGCCTCTACGTACTCCGCTGATTCGGCCAAGTCTTCCTCGGTTTCCTGGAAGACACAACAGCAGAGAGAACCCCCGGAAAACATGCACATTAGTATATCAATGTTCACATTTCCGTCATATTCGTTATGTTTTTACTACAACAAAAGGTCTGTGTTTAGATATTTTTTTATAGACGAAGACACAAAGGACTAAAGATGTTTTCGGCATTGTTGTCCTGTCCAATTTGCCCATGCAGAAGACGACAAATTCAAACAAGGCGTTAAAAGTACAAAATATATTATTAACAGTAAAATGATTCACCTCAATAAAATCAACGTTATGTCAAGACGGCCTATGTTCAATTAATGTCCAGGAAGCATTAAGAGTTGAGGCAGAGCAGGAATTGTGTGGGTTTGACTGGGTCACATCTGTGCTAATAGAGGGCTAGTGGGTTCCTATAGTGGCCACTGTGGTGACAGCACTGCTAATGAACTGTGATGAGGCACAGTGTGTGTACGAGTGTGTGGGGGTGTGTGGGTGTGTGTGTGTGTCTCCCAGTGGGTGATTGAGGGTGAGGGGGTGGGGGGTAGAGGCAAGGCAAGTCTAACCTCCTGGGTTTCCTTCTATCTTTACCTCCCTTGTGCGCTTGCTTCTACACATCTCTGCAAAAGGTGACAGCTGCCCGACTTCTGCACTGTTTTAATTCTGACGACCCTGAGACACGCACGTCTGTGTGTTTGTGCTTGTTTGTGTACGGGTGTGTGTGTGAGAGACACACTCCCTTTCGTTCACGCGCTGTTCTCATCGAGACACATCCTGGAGAGCTTGATGCCCGAGCCGCTGTTTTCAACCAACCCCCCCCCCCCCCCCCGTGCTGATGAGCAGCGCGTGGTGGAGAAAGTTCCGGAACACGACGTACCAGCAGCTGCTGTAGCTCGCCGTGGGCGATGGAGAGGCGACGCTGGCAGTCTGGGATCATCATTCTGGACTCCTGCAACACCTCCAACTGCAAACACACACACACAGAGTACCACATTAGCATCATCCAGTACTAATATTAACATAATATTGATATCATACACCCGGTCTGGGTTCTGTTCAGGCATGGGACAGTGCAAATGAGTATTTACAACAACAACATAAATGTAAATAATGGATGTGTGAGATTATCATCATACTGTAATTAAGGGGCCGGTACAGTCATTTATTGTTTATTGTGAGTTAAAAGGTCAAGAGTTCAGTTATTACTGTTGCAAAACGCATTTATATAAGGTTGAACCAATTAATTCATTTTCCTTTCACAAGCTGTTGTGACATAACTTGCTCTCTGCGTTGAAATGACTCTGGGTTCAACACAAGGGTTCACCATCTTAATCCAGCCACATTCTGGTGGAGGATTCCTGAAGCATGCACCAGGCATATGCTTTGCGAAGGTTAACATGGCCAGACATGCTGGTTGCGTGGAAAAAAAAAGTTCCTGGAGGTATTGATTGGGCGGAGCAGGGGATCTCCATGCCCAGGAGACCCACCGGGAGGAGCAGGGGATCTCCATGCCCAGGAGACCCACCGGGGGGGCCCCAGGCTGGGGCATGGTGATCAGGCGTAGAGAGGTATTACTACGCCTGGGGAGAAGCTGTGTTCGAGTCTGGGTTCCTTTCCCAGGCACAGCTAATGTGGAATTCCCTTGACTGGCACCCCAGAGAGCACAGAAGGCTCGGCTAACGCAGTCAGACACACCTCACCCAGAACGCACACCGATCCTCGCATACCTCAGAGCCACAGCGCCCGTGTGTCTGCACAAACACACACACCGCTGCATGCGCAAACACAAACCCTAAAACTCAGAATACACATCACAGATAAAGCGAAAGAGGGACTGAAACAGATAACCAGGCAGTTGGTCCAACAAAAAAACAAAACAGGCAGGCAAACAGGCTAGCAGGTAACACGGGTACATCACTGGTAGCCTGGGCCTGGGCTCCATTGAAAAAGCCACAAGGTGCAACAGAGTGATCAGGGCTGCTAAAACAGAGAAAGGTCAGCGCGCCCTCCCCATGCAGTGGAATGATCCCATCAGCGTGGGATAAAGATGACACTTAGAGCGTATTGATTCCATTAAAATAAAAACCTCTAATCCATCCTGCCTCCAACCTCTCATCTCCAACCATAATCCATCTGGCCTCCCCCAATCCCCACCATTTAACACCCGCCTGGCCTTGGCACTTTTCTCGAAATGAACAAACAGAACCACTGGGCCAAAGCAAACATGGAGCACGAATTGACGCCTGTGAAAACCAAAACAAAAAGTGCACCACTGCTGGATTGAGGCTTCATTGGAAATGCAGGCGCTACCCGTCAGGTGCATTCAGAAGGCGTTGGGTGCTGAACTAAGCAGCTTATCCAGGGAGAGAGCGGGTCTCATCCTCATAACACACAGGTGAGAAGAAACGGCAAGCAGAGGACAGAAGCCAGCACACTTGTTTGCGGTTGTAGACCTTTTCGTTCCCTCCTTCAATACACTGAGCCGTAAAAGACAGGAAGCTGGAGGGAGGCGGGAGAGAGGGGAGGGGATGGGGGGGGGAGGATATGGGCCAGTGATCTGTAAGCAGCTCTAAATTACCAGCATGTGTCAGTAATTATCAAACTCCTCCAAAGTTACATAATGTCATTAAATCTCATGGGCAAATTACAAAATCACTAACGATTCCTCTCTCGAAACCTAATTCTTCATAATCATCCTTATCTGACCTCATTACTGAAATATGGGGCTACTAAAATTGCGTTGCACTGTGAAATGCTCTCATCGTGTAGGCCTTCTTGGTGTCAGATCAGTGCTTTGTTGAAGTCCATCTACTGCCTTTGGAAGAAAAGATCCCTCACAAATATTTCTCCCAAAACATATTTTCCACCAAATTGAGAAGCCCTCTTTTAGTCCCCACTAAGACTGTTTCCTGGTCTTCTCTGAGGGGTAAAGGTTTAATAAATCAACAGTGTGGAACTTCGAAAACCCTGAAATGAAGGTAAAGCTGAATAACAACCCAGGACAATCGTTATTAAAATTGAAGATGTTTTATTTCATGTTTATAAAGGTTGTTCATGTAAAAAAAAAACATTCCTAAACTTTAGCAACACCCATCACTTTCCTAACCCTGGGACAGGTTTGCTTCCACACGACACTACTCGCTGTACCAACCTGTTTCCTGATGACATGTTCACACCCAGCCTCAGCCTTGATCTTCTCCACCTTCTCCTCCTGGAGCGAGGCCTCCTTGGTGTACATCATCTTATCCTTCACCAGTCTGCAGACGCAAAGGAGAACCAGACGAAACACAAATAATTTGCTTGTAGGCCGTTCACACTAGTTTCATACTGTATTGTATGACCAACATGCACCAGTCATGCAGACAAAACAGAGAGCCACAAGCCCTGAGCACAGAGTAGACTATCCTGCCAAGACTAGCCATCTGTTCACCTTCTCCTCCATGCTGAGTGGTGGGAAAGAGGAAATGATGGCTTTGCACTGATCCAGATGTGTTACTGGTTAGTTAATACCTCTGAAAAAACTTTTTTTTCTTTTGTATTTACATTTTAAATCAACATCCACTCCTTGTCAGGTTATAGAAACAGCCGAGCTGTTAATATAGGTAACTATAATAAACATCCTGCATTTCTAGGCGTGTTTGGTCCTGCCTGCAGTTGTCAGCGGCGTGTATTGCCGATATAAATCTGCATCTGTGTGCTCTTTAGCTTAGGATGTGAGGCCTTCAGCTCCAGCCTGATCACCTCACTGATCGGAGTCCTAGCTCCATTTATCTGACACTTTCAGCCTCATGCCCAATAGCGCCAACACACACACTTTCTCTGTCTCTCGCACATACACACACTTTCTATCTCTCTCTCTCACACACACACACAACTAGCCCTTTCTAGGATTAATTGATCATCAATTTAGTCCCTAATTTAGACCAAGTCAGGTGGTAAATGGGCCACTTTTCCTTGATTGTTAGTGAAAATGGGCTTGAGTACATTGATAAATTTTGATTATTTATCAATTACGGGCCAAATGAAACTAAATCTATTAAATAAATTCCGACCCTGATTGGCATAATGGAGTTTGAAAATATCGCTATTGATAATGATTCTCGACTAATAGTCTTTTCCGGCTGCGCTTGCTTGTCGGAGGGACGACGCAAAATTCATTTTTCATAAAATCAGCAGCGTGCGTGTGAGTGAGTGATCCTTCATTAATCAGTCACATTACCGGAGACCCCTTCCCTCGGCGTAGCGCCGCGCTTTGCTTAGCCTAAGAAGCCCACGGCACTCTGTCATCTTTTACGTCAATTACCGCTCATTTTAATACATTTCCATCAAGACGCTCTTAAACGGCGACCATATGCAACTGCAACTCCTCTCCCCTCCCTCTGGCTTTACCCAGAATGAGTGATGTCACTGCTGGGATTATTTAGACCAAAAAAGAGGCAGCAAAAGAGAGGAAGAGAGGGAGGAAGACGTCTCAAAGTAATTTGAATAAAACTGAAGGACAGTCTAATAACAAAATGTCCATTCCCTCCCTTCCAGTCCTGATGTTAATTTCTTATTTCTCTCAGACTGGGAGCGGTGTGTGAATCAGGGGTGGGGTCGAGGCTGGTTTTAAATAGACCTGCCACCACAAGCTTAATGGAAAAGGCAGCTCTCTGGAAAATAGAAGAAAAAAAAAGAGGGAATTAGAGCCAGCCGACACACACATTCAGCCGCCTCCCCCTAGCACTGTATTTTTGAGCCACGACGTAGCCTGTGCCAGGGCTCGAATGACAAAGGCAAATTACTGTTGTCATTTTATTAAGGGTATCCGCCTCGCTAGGACCGAAAGGCTGTGACTGTAATGTGCAAAGCCCCAGGAAAGAGGCCCTGCAGCAAGGAGAACAGGCTCTGTTCCCTCTGTGCTCTCCAGAAAACAGACAGGGTTGGAGGGGCCAACAGGAGGAGGGAGACACAGACTACATGCAGAGAGAGAGAGTGAGATGGACGTAAGGTAAAGAGACAGGTAGTTTAATCTGTCTAACAAAGGGGTGGAAGTCTCTGCCACTGGCGTGAGTCATGTGACCCGAATGGAAATAAACCCCTCCCGTTTATGGATGACATATTCCAGTTCCAAGAATTATAGATGAACTACTAAAAGATCTATTTAACGATGGGGCGCACTGAAAATCAGGGGAAAACGGGGTCATCTCCAGCTAGATGGGTTTGAACTGCTTACTATGGGGCCTTTTTCACTGCTGCAGACCTTCATGTGACATCATCCTCAGTGGGAAATTCAGCCACTGCCCTTAGCCACTCTCATCAGGGAGCCTGTTAGTAATCTGACCCTAATCAAAACACAATCGATACCACATTACGCAAGGGCCACACAAGAGAGGGGAACCGAGACGTTGGTGGGAAGCTCTCAAACAGATCGCACTCAGGCCTCCTTTCCCATTTACAAAATCTGGCCCGTTTGTACATTAAGATGCAATTTATGTACAATTTATTTTATTAAAAAAGAAATAGCATTTGATGGCCTTGCATACTGAGCGTACAGGCAACGGTTCCCAAGATTAAATAGTTATTTAGAAGGTTGTGGATAAATACATTTATGATGCCATGATTACCTATACCTACAGAGGTAGTAAGATTACATCTATTCCATGCTTCTATGTCTAATCACAGATTAATCGAAAAAGTGCAGCCGTTTGAATACAAAGAGCTGCTGTAAATAAAATAAGACTGGTGATTAGACAAAGATTTATAATCTTTGCCATCAGTGTTTTGACATCCTTGTTTATCGGACAGAACTGAGACAGGATTGATTGTATATAGTAAGCTATTAATATGCTACTGTTTGCAATAGTATCCTTGCCATTAAATATACATATTTACTACTGCCCAGGATAGCCATAGCAAACAAACAATATACCTTGGACTACTGGCAATAAAGACATGTTTAGTACACTAAGAAAGTACCATATGTCACAAGGCCTACATCCTCCAACGTCGTTGGCTAACGTTAGGTAGCTGGCTAGCCATAGCATAAATAAATACCATAGACGCAAGTTCGCTGGTTAGCTTGGGTATATGTTGATAACTAAAATTGGTATTTTTTATAACGTATAGTTAGCACGCGAAAAACGTGTACAAGCTGTCATGTTGCTATCGGCTATATAGCTGGTACTGTAGCCTAGCTAACCGTTAGATGTATTCAATCACAAGAAACTATCTATGATGCAATCTGGTTAGCTGGCTAACAGTAACAGTATGCAACTCTGAACCCCAGGTTAACAACGTGGCCAAGATGACATATTGCTGTCGGCTAGATAGCAGGGAGCTAACCATTTGATATCTTATAGCACAAGAAAATACTAGGTATGCAATCTAGCTAGCTAGCTGGCTAACAGTTAGACTAGTTAGCCGCATGCAACTCGCATTGTTGGATAGCGGCCAGCATCCAACTCCACTGGCCAAGGTGACGATGCTCAAAAACCCAAAGCAAGGCAGTGAGTTGCAAACGCAGCCGACCTACTTTACTAGTGTGTGCATCGCGATAAAAACTATAAAGAAGAAGACCCGAGCTGAGGAGTGTTGAGTTTCGAAAAATATTGCAACCGAGCTAGCTACAGTAGCCTAGCTGAAAATAAAGCGAGGGATAAATCTAGCCTCGTTCATTTTCTGTGGCTCTAAGACACACTGCAGTAGGCTACATTATATGCTAGGCTATACCATTTTTCAAAAACCAAAAGCAGACTTACCGTTTAACAATACCTGTTTTTATTTTAATTTGCCGTATTCTAGGATCCGCCATTATGACTAATGTTCAATTTTCAGACTGAAAGAGTGTTGCTATGAACGTTGCTAGCTACTTCGCACAATGTCCAAAGACAGTTCCTGTTTTGGTACACGTGGTGTGTCACGTGAGTGCGCGAAACTTCTGCTCCATCATGGTGTTCAGTGCGCACAAAGAGTAGCCTATAATCAAAGAACTTAAACACTCTTTGTAAAAAGCAGCATCATCTTTATAATAATAGGCTATAGGAGTCACGTTAATCTCACTGACTGACATTTCGAATATTAGGTAGCCTACGTATTAATCCCAAAGGGAAATTGCGGCGTTACAGACGTGCAAATATAAAGAAATCAAAGTCAAACAACATAACAATCTGCGAGATGGTGAGAGGTGGAGACGTGGAGATGCCTAACGCAAACATGACGTCATACGTTACCTTCTATCGTTCCTAACCCTAAAGTGGTTTGATGTTCGAGGAGACATTCATCCAGCCTGCTGCTTCTTATTTTTAAAAGGCAGCGTGGTCCATCGTTTTTACTCAGAGATTTAGGCTAAGTGATGTTTGAGTTGTGTCGACGAGGATTAACCTAGAACAAAATGTTTTTTTTTCCATATTGCCTGATATAAAGTGCTGCTACCGCCAAGTGACACTTAACTCTATATAGCCTATCCCTATCAGTTTCAACCTTATCCTATTCATTTTACTCGAAATGTTTATTAGTTAAGGCATGAACAAATGGCTGTGTATGTTACAGAGACAGCCTATTCAATACCAACAATCTGAATCTCTTTGTCTGCGTCTCTTATTGATTTGGGTTATCTATGAAAAATAATTTAATTTCGTTGCATTCTTCAAGGTCCCCTTGACTTGCATCACAAAGAAAAGCTTGTCAGCAAATGTTGTATTAGGCTATGTTGTCTGCTTGCCATGTAGGCTTGGCAATGTTCTATTTAAAGTAAAGTTCCAAGTTTGACAAAAAAAAATCTTGCTTGTAGACCAAATGACACATTCGTATAATTAACTTGAAAATGTTCAGTAGAAGCACGTAAAATGCCTATTGTCAATCAGCTACCAGTTAACAATGTAACATAAATATTTTGATAAAGCAAGAACTGTCGTGATTTTAACCCCCGTGTGCATATAGGCTAGACTAGCCTATATCCCTTTATCTAATCACGCCAATGGCCTATAATGATAACAATTCTAAGATAATCGTCAAACGTTGCTAATTGTAAACAACATTTGGACATAACATTTTCAGACGGTAAGCATCAATAGGTTATAACATGGCCAAAATAAACGCGAGACATCAGAAATGAGTCATGCCTCACCCTTTATTCCATGTACTTTTAACAGTTGGACAGGTTCGCATGTAATGAGAGGGAACTAAATAACTGAAGGCTAATCAGGATATTTCTCTCTCTAATGAAATAAATAAATATAGATCTAATGAGTCGTCATTAACTTCTGTTCCACCAAGGCTATAGAGGTTAAAGTGAGGGTAAAGAATACTTATTCATTCTCCCCGCCACCGGAACGACCCAATGATGTAAGATTTTAGATTTGTCATGCATTAATGCGATTCATTATTTCCAAAAGGGACTCTAAAAAGCCGGTGATATTACCTTGTCTAATACATTTTACCTACACCCGCTGCCTTAACACTGATGCACTGAATAAATTGAGCGCATGTTAGCTCAGGCATTGGAGATGACATTTTATTGAGGCCTGTACTGACGGTTGTGCAAAATAAGTGAAAATAGAGGAAAATCCTTTAATTAGTATAGGTATTGGGCAATTGTACTGGGAAAAACCGGCGCTTTCTCTCTACCTTCGTGACCGTTGATTATTGGTATTTTCCGAGTTTTCCAAACTAATAAGTGGCACTATCAAGCATTTGGAAGCGCTGGGAGACTACAGACGGCCTGCTAGACTTAATTGATATTGAGCGAGGCGCTGGTAGCCGCGGACGGGGCCACTGCTGGGTAATTTGCAGTTTAATCAGCGTTTGTAATGAGAGCCGCTGATTAGCACGGGGTGGAAATAAAAGAGAGTTACAAGGAACGTCTGTCAGAGTCCGGTGATAATTCAGGACTAATTGTAATGATTAGAGCAAACTGGATGACTTTGGAGTTTTCTAATGCGTTGCTGTGTGTGTGTGTGTCCGTGTGTGTGCATTAACTTATGGGTAACTACATTACAATTGGACTATTGCTGTTGTTTGCTACAGTTGTAGTGTACAGGACCATGGACAGCGGATCAGATCTTTTTTTTTCTTTTTGTACTCAAAGAATGTTCAATGCGTTTTCACCTCACATTGACCTTAACAGCAACATTTCAGAACCACGGAGAGCGGTTCAATCATGTTTGCATGGGTTTGTAACTATCTACAAATTTGTTAACAAGCTAAAATAATGACCCACGTTTGACATACTGGTTTAATAGACGACTGTGTGCTCGCGTGCGCGTGCCTGTATGTGTTTCGCATACTCTAGTACCCTATGGGGTATATAGGGTAATATTTGGTGAGAAGAGAACATGACTGACTCACGAAGATCTTATTATCAAACAAAGCAGCTAATTTATCTGAAAAATCGTTGATGGAGTCTGAGAGTGGAATGTATTCCATAAGACAGGCCTGGGTTACTGTTGGAATAGCAAATGTGAAATTAGTGAGAATGTGTGTTTGAACGTGGTCGGTCAATTAGCGGGAGGGAGAGGAAGGAGACGAGCAAATCAGCTGTAAGCTCGCGCACAAGGCGCATCTGCCCAGTACTGGCACCTGCTGTCGTTTATTTCCTGCTGTCTCGCTCCCAACTCCCCCCCTCTCTCCTCCTCGCGTGCTCTGATCCTCTCTCATTCACTCTGTCTCTACTTCAAAAAAGATAATGTTGGAAATATGACAAATATATAATAGCATTTCTGACGGTCTGCCTGCAATAAAAGGAAAGTGGTTCTTTAAATCCATCTGTTTTAACAACAGTGATGTGAAGCATAAAGCCGCTAACAACAATACTAATTTATCTAACGATGGCTACTCATTTTTATAATCTCAATATCAACCCACATATTATTTGTAAATGTATACAAAGCCCTGTTTCGACTGTGCCTTTTAAACGTCTGCAGTGACCTTCTACCATAAGGTCTGTCTCCACAACTGGTAGTGGAATCTGGACAGGCTGGAGCTCGGTCGATTCCACTGCTAGAGGTTATCTATACGCGGTATTTTAATGTCAGGGAGTCGGGCCAAATTGATAGTGATAAATATTTGCCGGAAGATTAGGTGAGGGGAGTGTGCCAGGGGTGCTCTATCTCAGACCTGGAACCTCGCTAGAGCCGTCCTTCTCTGTGCCGGATTAGCCTCATCCATCCAGTGTCAATGGCTGTCTTGTTGAGAAAATCAGTGAGTAAACACGGTTGACAGAGAGGGGGGGGGGGGGGGGGGGGGGGGGGGGGGGGGGGGGGGGGGGGCACTGATTACTCATACAAATAGACTGCAAACTCCGCCAGGACGAGCCTGCACGCGCCTCCCGAGATGTTTTTTTTTCTCCCAGTCTTTCCCTCTCCTCCTTTTCTCGCATGTTGACAGCCGCGCGCTGTCTCTAAGGGTTCCCCCTGTCTTGCTGTTCCCACTTTGTCCGCCATCAATCACTCCGCCATTGTGTCCTGGATGTTATATAGAGTCACTTAATATCCCCTCCTTCATCTCTATTCACTCCAGGAATGATTCTCCATAAGGGCCAAACACCTCGGTTAGGGGATGTACGTGGGGGGACGAGGGGGAAAGGAGTCGACACCAAAAACCTACAGAAGTCGAAAATGAGAGACAGAGAAAGATCTGTTGTATCAATTTGCTTATTTGACCAGACATGTGCATTACTGAGACATACGCTAACGGGAGGGACTGTAGCACGGCCCCTTCACGTTTGATGAAAATGAAATAGAGTAAATCACTATTTGACTCTATGGGGAGTTAGATTGAGGCATTCAGTTCTACAGACTCATTTATAAAGTTGGACATATAACGTAAAAACAACATGTTATTTAGCTTAGTGACTAAAGGCCAAAAGATGGTAAAGAAGCCTGAATATTAATGCACAGGCGATGACATACGGGCATATTAATCTGTCGAAATAAGATATGCATATTGCATCATGTTTCTCAGGTTTTAGAGTATTTGTAATTGTCTCATTGTTCAAACAGACAACTAACATTGGAACGGGTAACAATCCTCTAACCATGAATTACGGATGTGTTATTCATTTTATCTCCAACCACAATGTGATGTTGGCATGAATATTATTAAACCATTTGACCAGATAATTCACACATGAGTGTTAGATTTTATTTTATTGATCAGATGTTATGTGAACGTTTACCATCATTGTTAGCTGAGTTTCATTTAAACTACTTAAGCGCAAACTGATTTTAAATGTGTTTTTCGACATTAAAAACGATTTCGGTCAGTAATACCATACAAATTTGAACCCATCAGTCGTATTGTCCTGATCTCAGTTGAAAATGTGTTTAGGCTATCTTTGTTTTATTATCTTTAGTCATCGTCGTTTCTATACTTAAATTTCTCAGGCGTTTATTTATTCGATGCCACTAAAGTACCTCCTTCACTTCTCACGCAAATAGTTAATTCTGTCTTCAGGTAGAATAGCCTTTTAGACTCGTTTTGCCCTCTGCGTAAAATGGAGACATCACCTTTCCAGCACGAGCCCCGTATTTTATGAAGGTTCTCTGACAAATAGGCCTCCCCGCCACGCTTGGGTGGCCACCTTCATTCCGCACTTGGCTTGTTTACATAGCACCAGCACCATTTCCACGGATTAAACCAATCACTGCCCGAGGGGGACATCCATAATCCGCTAACGGGTCACCAAGAAGACAGTTATAAATGCTGGTGTCTGGCGTTCAGGGAGAATAGATGTCCGTGTCCAAAGATGACCTTCCTCCAAAATGTACCAAAACTGTCCTCTCAGTAAAAAGAGGGGCAGGATTGGAAGGACTGGGAGCAGTTGGCAAAATAGATTAAGGGACGTGGTGTTTACTTTAACTCGGTCTCATGTTCCAATTGCTGAAATGTGTGCGTCTAATAATAGCTCTTAATTTGAATAGCATGCTTCCAATGATAGGAAGAAGTGACTGGGAAAAATGAAACGGTTATAAAGGAAGTAGTGCCCATCATCTTTTATCAGCTATCAGTTTTATGACACATACCATGATAGCTGGAGACAATTTCCTACAAATAGAGGGGCCGAAAAAAAAGATCACGAAAATATGGATTGGACCAATTTACTTCATCATTCCAAATTAGAACCTTATGAATTGTTCAAATTTGATAACAAGCACTCAATTCTCTTCGTTATGTAAGTTAAATTAGACTTCGATAAAAAAAATTGCAGGGGCATTCAGTGGCTCCTTGAATAAAATGTAATTTGTGAGAGAATTTGTTGTATCTGTCACAAATATTCCCAATTAGCGACAGTAATTATTTGATAGTTTCTGCAATTATGGCTTAAACGGATGAATTTGGAACTGTGTGGGAGCATAATTGGCCTAAATGTGATATTTTGCATATTTGCATAATGAGGAAATTGGTAGAAAATTGTGTTCATTCATTTGTGAAAAATCCTATGAATTTTATGAATTTGAAAGGTCTGTTCCTGCAGTCTGTGACTTTCCAGACTGCTCCCAGAGGGCTGGACAAAAAAGTAGGGCGCGGGAATCTTGCCAAGTGGAAGAGAAAAAGGAAAAGAGGAAAAGAAGAGAAGTGCAAAGAGTGGAACGTGACATTCTTAACTCCTGAGAGGAAAACGCGCGTGTGGCTAATGAGAACTATGTGAACCGCGGATTTTGTCTTTTCAAGCCAAGAATGTTCTGGAGCGTTGCTGGCCTCTTTGAGACCTATGACGCAAGTGGCGCGGGTTCGAGCCCCGCGCTCGCCAGAATGCAAAATTGGTGTAAGAGAAGTGTGGAAACGACGGTCGTCATGAAAGAACTTAATGGTCTTTAGGTACCTCAATTAGTCTACTTTATAACATACTGCGATGGATGACACCACCGTGAATGAGGCCATTGCAAGCCAAGTGTGGGTAATAGGCAATAAATAATTTAATTTCAAGCATTTGCAAAACCAGACTATTTCTAGTTCAACTGAATTCTAAACTACCATACTATTAACCCCGTTATAAGCATACTTTTCCAGTTTTGCATTAAGTGGCTTGTATCCATTTTTAAACCAGTGTTCGTACTGCATACTACATACCAATCGTAAAACAAGCAGAATGTTTAACACTGAACGTCTTATTCCAGCTTGCAATTACTATGAGCCAACATGTTCCTTGACATGTCATCCATTTCAATTATTTACTGCAAGGTAACAAATATGCAGATTTTTACAGCATGAATATGAATTAGGATGAAACGTATGTATGATATAGTACCAAACCAATCCTATAAACAATCCAACGACTTAAGTGAAATCATAGAGCAAAACCTGGCATTAGACTTTTAGCCTTATTTCCCTTAATGGTGTTTATGGCTTTCAGTACCCCCACTGAAACAGAATTAGAAATTCAGTTATTTCTATTGTAAAATGCATTAGATTCTCATTATTTATTTTAATGAGTTGCTGGTTGTTTATGTTTTGGTTTCAAGATCTTCCACATGAATGACATATTCAATTAAAACTAGGGGTCTATGTTAATGGGATAGGATTGCAACTACGAGAGACTCATCAAAACAAACAGTGTTGGTTCAACGTAAAGTTTTAGGGGGTAGATTACAGAACCATGCAAACACACACACACACACCACACACGCACACACACACACATCTCTATCCTATGCAGCCTCTCTTCCATTCCCCAGAAGCTCATAAAGCTAGTAGGCGATAATGATCCTGCCATAGACTGTAATGATCTCGCCATTTCATGGGGTATTACACTATAATGATGATAGTCCTCCATATTTGCATCCCATCCAGCCTTTAGCTAGTGAGAGGCACCTCCATTGTACCTGGTACGGGTAATTTATGGAGCAAAGGGATGAATATGTCGTCCTGAAATAATACAACCCGTACTTACAGTCAACCACAAAGATTTATTACGAGATTGTACACCCAAACGCAAACAAAGCCGCTGTGCAGGTGTGTGTGTGTGTGTATGCATGAAGATGAAGCAGAAAGGAGTTGAAAGGAAACCTGATGAAGACACACACAAATATTCACCAATGACAGCACATAAAATATTACAAAGGATTGGCTTTGAGAGGTTAGTGTGTGGGGGGGGGCGTAAAGGGTGAGGGGAGGAGGAGGGGGGGGAGGAGGAGGAGGGGGGGTAGATATTCGGAGGGTTGGACGAAGTCTCGTAAAGACGTACCTCCTCAAAAAGCTACGCCACCATAAATGTGTTCTTTACCAGACAAAGTTTCCAATACCAGCCGTGAACAAACAGAAAACACACACAGCACAAACACAAACACAATCACATAAAGACGAGGAAAGAAGAGAGAGAGAGAGAGAGAGAGAGAGAGAGAGAGAGAGAGAGAGAGAGAGAGAGAGAGAGAGAGAAACAACCCTGTGCGTATTTTACTCCAGGAGTTAATGGGAATAAAATACCTTGGTGGATGAGTGCAGATGTGTTTGATACAAATAGTCATTTTCCTATTTGCTGCCTCATTGAGCATGATGAATGATGGGAGTCAGGGAGGCTGTGTGATGAATGACGGCACCTTGGCTCCATTGCATGCCCTATTGATTCTCCTTCTTTATTACTCCTACAACCCAGCTGGCTGCTCCTGCCCTCCCTACACTCTCTTTCCACTGGGGGGAGAAGGAGAGGAGGGGAGGAGCAGGATGAGGAGGAGGAGGGAGGAGGCGGGAGGAGGCGGGAGGAGGCGGGAGGGGGGCTGGTCTTCTTCCTGCCGCAAGGCCCCTCCTCTTATAGGTCAAGGGATGTGTGTATGTGTGTGTGTGTGTGTGTGTGAAACTTGGACTGTGGTACGTAGGGGGAAAATGAGTTTTCTGATTAGTCCACTCAGGGCCATGGGCCTCTAATAGGGGCTTGTCTGTAAGCCTGGTTAGTTAGCGTAGTCTCCCAGAAGGGGAGACCAGGGAGACAGGAAGTGATGCCGGGAAAAGGAAATGATGTGCCTATTGGCAGAGCATCAATGGATGAAAACAGCAGTGGTAAATGCTATTTATACTACATTCTATAATTAACATGATGTAGAAATCTGAGGATGGAAATCAGAGAATAATGTATAAATACAAACAATATAGTCATAGCTATAGTCAGTTTAATTATAGCATTTTTCACAAGGTCCTTTGTCAAACCACTGTATGAAATAACCATCATGTGATTTACAGTCTTTATCTATCCAAATGCTTTTAAGTGCAAACAAATGAGATATGTCATTAACGTTGTCGCACTGTAGTCAAAATATTCTTATTATTATTATAGTTTAGTGTACCTGGCAGCTGAAATGTGGTTACATCGTGCGGAGGCTACTGAATACAAGTCTTTCTAACTCTGAGCACTGACAAACCGTTAGAACCACGCATTACTTCTGATCCCTGATATTCTGCCGTGCTTTCCATGTGCACTATTTGCATGTCACTTTGGATAAAAGCGTCGAAAAAATGAGTACAAATGCATAAACGTGAAAGTCAAAAAGTAACGACTTGATAAACAAATCAAACAAAACAAAGTAGAAAAAGGAAAACAAATCCACGGTGAAATTTGGACTGAAGATGAAAGGTTTAAAAAAAGCTGTCTCTGTCATGTGCACGCCTCGGGTCCTCCACGGTGCCTGTGAGAGTGACAGTACGCTGGGCTCCACGTGAACCATCCACCGGAGCCACAGAGACACGTCCAGCCTCAGATGGTAACCCTGGTCCCCAAGGCTCCGTCAAAACAAAGGCTTCTCCCTCCTTCCTCCCTTCATTCTCTCTCATCTGGAGTCCTTCATCTGAAACACGCTCAGCTGGAGCCGGGGACACCGTCAGGACGTGTTGTCATGTCTGGTCCTCCAGGGCCACCCCAGAACAGAGACTAGTCACCGGCCTGTCGGTCTCCTCCCTGGCCCCCCCCCCTCTCTCAACCGCTTCGAGAGTCACCCCACAAGGCCAACATGGCGTCGTGACTTAGACAGAGTTTATGTCATCAAAGTCACCAGACACGGTAGTCACGTTGCAGATCCTCTCACTTGCTGGTGGGTTTGTGCCGGTCGCCTGGAGACAGGGTCAAAAGAATGTCGCTGGTTTGTTGACGGTTTGTGTTTTGGTTTACTGAGTGCAATCCTCCATTTGACTTTTTCGTAACACATACACAACCTTGACCCCAAAAATTCCTTTAACAGACACCTTTATTCAAAGTGAAGAACAAATAGTGCATGTTGGAAGTTATCCTTTGTATTTCTGAGTCAGACTCAAGGAACGGTCTGAATTTACTAGCCAACTGGCAAGTTAACCACATCTCAGTTACTAGGCACCGTCAACAAAAACAACATTACAGTGCAGCAATAACATGCCAATTACTTAACTACAGTGCAACAATAACAATTACAGTAGTGCATACGTACAGTTCAGCTAAGTGGGCGACATAATAAGGGCTACATCAAAGCCCTTCACGGATGCAGTCTCTTGTTAGACAGTGGAACAACAGGATCTCAGTGGGGAGAAACATCTTGTTATTGTTCATGTGAAGAAGGAGTTTATCACTTTGATCTGGTCACATTTGCAAACAGTGTGTCTGGACCTGGTTTAAATTAAGTTATTTAATATTTCAGTTGAATGCTATGACTTATTAAGGGCTTGTAATAACTTCTCACGTCCCTTGTTAATAAACAACAAGGCAGACATTTTCACTGCTGGTCTTTGTTAACTTAAGGTGGAATACTTACATTTATTCTTTGGCCACACCAAAGTAAATAAAATCTGACCTTCTATCATAAATTAGTAATTTATTCTCTAATGACTACATTTCTATGCACTTGGACTTTAGGCTTACACACCCACCCACTGCCTACCATAGTTAACAATCAAAATCCAATCCACGAAGTGAAAAACAATACTCATTGAAAATAATGGGCAATCTCTGCGACTGATGAATTGAATTTCGATTCATTTCCTAAATAGCTGAGTAGAGATAGAAATGATCCCAACCCATTATGCATACACATATTAACCTCAGAGGTAAGGCCTTTCCTGTGTGCACACAGCCACACACGCATTCACACACACGCACACACACGTGCACACACACACATATGCACACACAAGCACACACACATGCACACATCCACACACTGACACACGCACCCAAGTGTGCACATACACACGTCTGAACACACACACACACACTACCACACACACCCCCCCCCACACACACACACACACACACACACACACACACACACACACACACAACCTCTATCTACCTCTCTGCATGGCCTGTGAGATGCTCACCAGACTAAATTACAAATGTTTCAGTGGATTGGAGTTGCGGAACATAATGAAGCAGCGCTGTGCGCTGAGAGGTAATTACCCAGCATGCCGTTCCCCAGCCCTGCCAGGTTACAGAGAAGATGAATAGGCAAAGTACAAACCACTGACCCCTCAAAAGTTTCATTTACCTTCTCCCCCCTCTATCTGCCTCCCCCTGGTTTGGGGTGGTGGTGGGTGGTGGGGTGTGGGGGGGGGGGGTTTGGAAGAGGTAATCATCTAGGGACAGTTTTGGTAGCTTGATGAATGGTGTGTGTGCCTATGGCACTCGTACACACACACACACCTATTTATCTGCTGGAGCCCCAAGGCAGCCAAGCAGGCCAGGAGATGTGGAGCATGCTGGGCGTTATTGAGTCACCAGGGCTGGCCGAGCGGAGAGACAGGCCTGGGTGAGGAGGGGGAGGAGGAGGAGGGGATAGTGAGTGGGGGGATGGAGGGACGTAAGGAGGACAGACTGCTTGGCCAGGGAACGTAGAGCCGATCAATCCCAACACCCCCCCCATCCCCCACACCCCTCTGTCCCCCCACCCCTCACACCCCCCCACCCCCCAAGCCTATCAGTCACGTCCTCTCACTCTGTCCATTTCTGCTGATGAAACACTTTCTCTGCCCATCGGCCCATTTCCAGGCCAAGAACGAGCGGAGGATGGAGGGAGGGGGCACTGTGGGAGTGGGTTTCCTTTCGGTGTGCGTATGTGTGCGTATTTGTAAGTGTGCCTGCGTGAGGGAGGATTAGGGTCGTCCAAGGGGAAAGGTATGGAGGGAGGAGACGGGCATGGGCACAACGGAGAGGGGGAGAGGGGGGAGAGGGGGAGAGGGGGAGAGGGGGAGAGGGGGACAGGGGGACAGGGGGAGAGGGGGAGAGGGGGAGAGGGGGACAGGGGGGGAGAGGGGGGAGAGGGGGAGAGGCAGAGAGAGGGAGAGGGAGAGGGAGAGGGGAGAGGGAGAGGGAGAGGGAGAGGGAGAGGGAGAGGGAGAGGGAGAGGGAGAGGGAGAGGGAGAGGGAGAGGGAGAAGGGAGAGAGAGGAGGGCAGGTGCCTTCTGTCAAACCTTCCTCCCCCAAGGGTGGGCTGGGACCAAGGAGTTGAGAGTAGGTCGGGCGAAGCAGAGGCCCTGCAGGTAGGGCCAATTCAGCCCTCCCTCCCCTGGCGTGCCAGCGAAGGTGGCAGGATCCAAGCTCCGTCAATGCATAATGCATTAGAGGCCTCCTTCCACTGACAGCCCCCTCTGCCGCCCTCCACTCCAGCAGTCTGGCCGCTAATCAAAGATGACATATCCGAATGTCCAGACACTCACAGACAGAAATTTACTAATCAAAAAAGTGTATTTCCTAGAGGCTGACTCCCAAGAGAAATCCAGGCTGGAAGAAATTGGAATAATTTATTAGCTTACAAGTTTTCGCTGACAGTTAGCCCGAGGCTATTTATCTCAGTAATAGAGAACGTCTCCAATGTGGCAAAATGGACCAAATCAAACAGCTTTGATCAGAAAATGAATCTGGCAAGGCTGTCTGTCTCTCGGTGTCCCGCGAGGCAGACGGGGAACAAACAAGGAGAGAGAGAGAGAGAGAGAGAGAGAGAGAGAGGAGAGGGAGAGAGAGAGAGAGAGAGAGAGAGAGAGAGAGAGAGAGAGAGAGAGAGAGAGAGAGAGAGAGAGAGAGAGAGAGAGAGAGAGAGAGAGAGAGTAGAGAGAGAGAGAGAGGGAGAGGGAGAGGGAGAGAAAGAGAGAGAGGGGAGAGAGAGAAAGAGGAGAAAGAGGAGAGAGAGAGAGAGAGAGAGAGAGAGAGAGAGAGAGAGAAAGAGAGAGAGAGAGACATAGAGAGACATAGAGAGACATAGAGAGACATAGAGAGACATAGAGAACATAGAGATTGAACAAGTGGCCAGTGAACACAACACAAACAAAGTATACAATGTACACAAAATACCTCACTAGAAATGATTATTCCCACAAAGGAGCTGGTAATATTTAAAATGGAGGAGATTGCTCCATAAATGATATGACAACAGCAGAACATCAAACCAATTTGCAGGGTTTACAGTCTCTCTTCATTGAGTTTGAGATGGCACAAAATTGTCCTGCTTTTTTACATTACAAAAAGCTAGTAGCTAATGCATGTTGTCAGTTAGAAAAACAAGATGCTGAAATAGAATCAGCAAAAATATCCATCTGATTGAAAGTTCCATGAATGTGATACGTCCAACTCACAAAAGACCTTTCTTTTTACTACTGATGAAAACACAATGTGAATGAAAAGTACATCCATGTCCATTTGATGTCATTTGACTAACCATCAGCTGAAGTCAAACTGTCTTTTAGTAAAAGAGCTCTGGAAGGATTTGAATTGGCAAAGAATATCCATGCGTATCAGATTAAAAACATTCATTCTAGACTAAATCACCGGCTATTTGGTTATGAATGCTCCTTTAGTTTAAGTTTGGTTCACACATTATATCTCTTTAAAACATATTTTAGGCATTTACCAATGGAGTTTATCCTAACTTCCATTCCAATGTAATGATGTCTCTTTGACATGTGGACCATGACATTGTTCACAGTCAGAGAGCTCTCTCTCTCTCCATCTCTGTCGGTGACACAGTCCGTGAGCAGAGCTGTAGAACATGCTTTTGACATGATCCCCTGGCATGCTTCTCTATGTGAGGGACGCGTCCATGAGTTCAGCAGAGTGACAGCCAGTTCAAAGAGGTCGTCAGGCTGACACTGCTAGGGACAATAAACAGGCCACAGCCGTCTCAATTAGCACAGCAGCCTCTGATCTCAGCACATCAGAGGCATCACATGTGGCCTCACGTGTTAAATGCGTGTCAATCACGGCCTCTTCACTTCGACACACACCAAGGCGTACTGTTTAACAGTGAGAGACAGTGTGGAGGAGAGAAATTCTTTACAGTCGCCCTCAGAACTGTTCATAGTGACTAGAGTGTACTGGACTGTAAACATTGTCGTTCCCCATGGCACCAATCACCAGAGACCATTACAGATTAGGTTTACTTCAAACACATTTGCAGTCAAACGTGAATACTTTGTCATTTGGCCAATGTCATTTTCATGAGAACATTTATACAGTATGCTTGCTGACAGAATTTCAAGTAATTGTGTAGCTTGGACATGTTGGTAAAGAAAGAATGCGAAAGAAAGAAAGGAATAGAATATCTAGATAAACGAGTGAAATGTGATTAGAAAACACGGGCAGCCCTGTGTGCTGTGTGCTGGGAACGTCTGTGGCAAAAGAAAAATTTATGAAAAATTTGCATTAAACATCACTAAAGTGTATTACTTGTTACAATAAAAAGTATGAAAGATTAAAATAGTGCTCTTGCATACTGCCTACACTTACTACTCTGCAATTAGTTTTCTGTGGAACTATTTGCAGTGTAACCCCGATGCACTTAGACCGTGACAGAAAAACAATTTGCATCATGATGGACCGAAAAGAATAGAAGCACACTTAAAAGTGAATATTAATTTCCAGAATAATTACAAGAACAACAAGCACAACAAGCCGGGGTTCTCCATGTGCTGTGTATACAAAATCATGATCAGAGGTGATCAGCACAACAGCAAATCTGTCGGCTGTCAGACAGCCATTGTCACAGCACTGACCCCCATCCTCCCTCCTCCTCCCTCCTCCTCCTCCTCCTTCCTGCTCCTCCTCGCACAGCTCTCCACCTCCACCTCCACCTCCTCCTCCTCCCCAATCTGTCTGCCTAATGAATTTTTACCTGGCACAGACTGCTTTCAACTCCATTTGGACTGGTGCCTACAATTACCTCCTCAGAGTCTCTAAAGTAACTGCGCTCAGCCTAATTAGTATGCATTATCAATTAACAAACTTAATAGCTGGCAGATTGATTAGATCCTCTGTAGTAGTGGCCATGCAGGAGCCAAACTCATGAAAAATCACCCCCCCCACACACACACACACACTCTTTCTCTCGCACAGTGACACACACAGGTGGGCTTGTATCTGTGCAGGCAGGTACATAAGTGCCGTAAACAAGAACACAAAGCCTACAGTACAAGAGAGCCCAGGGAATGGCTATTTGTGTTACCATTGTGTACACTGCCATGAGAATGTAATGTAATGTGGCTATGTGTTTCATGTCAGTTTAGCATTCACATCCGGTACAAATATCTCTTCCATTAATATATCTATGATGTAGGATCAACACCTCAATACAAGATGTATCCTATAAGATTGGTGACCCCACTGGCAGTAGATAAAAAAGGATTTAGGGGAATCTGGACCAGAAGGCCTAATATCAGCGTGAGAGAATGTTCACTGATTGGAAAATGTTGCTTGATTCATTGCTACATTTAAATGTGGGATAAATATAGATACATATTCACAGATTGACATATACTTATCCTTTCCAGAGATATGGGAGCTGTGTTAAAGAAAAGTGTAACAGGTTCCTTGTGAACAGAATCATCGGGTTGCAAGTAATGAACGTAAGTTTTCCAAAAACATACAAATAGAATGTGCGTGCAGCGAGCTAAGTGTGGTAGACAGTTGTCTAAGGAAACCAATTTGTCAGTGAAATTCACACTAGGCAACAGCAAGCATTCATTTTTTGGACATTGACGTCGCCATTAAAATGTGCTGTCTTTCATAAAAGTCGCTGAATAGATAGGAATGTCTACATTTTTCAAAACGCGTCACTTCATTCTTCTTTCACGTTTTTCATTATTTTCATAAACATTTTGACAAGCTAATATAACAGTTGTCCTGTACATCTCTCATAGAAAATGTTGTGGTACATTACACTATTAGTTATTGGCAAACCTTCAATAGGCACATCACAGCATAGACTCTGGTATTAGTAACATTAAATAGTTTACATTAAACTGAACTTTGTAACCTAATAATACTTTGTCGAATATTTATGTTCGGACGCGTGTCTATGATCTTGAAAATGGGTGTTGCTCGGATTTTTCACGCGCACAAATGCATTTCTATGCCATTCCAAACATTTTAATCTTGTATAAATGATTAAATTAAATATATTCTTATTTACATAAATATCAATAACAAAACATTATGACAATTACCCGCCCTATTGGCCACAAAGTTTATACGCCTGAAAATATACTTTATTTTCATTAAGAGCCATGAAATGCGATCATTATTGCATTCATTAAGACCACTATAGGCAATTATCTTCGTTAGTTTTTCAGTTAGTCTGTAATGGGTCATTGTAGTGATAGAGTGAACTTCACAGTGTATTTGTAGGCCACACATTTGTACAAAGGACATTTACGTGGAATTATCTTTGGCTTTTTTTATGGAGTCTGTATTTTGGTGTGTTTCTCAGATATTTCCACACACCAGCACGGTTCAGAAAAATCCATTACCTGGGCAGAAAAGCGACAAACGCCAGTTGTCCAGATAGTTCATAGCGCGGTAATACACGGCTAGGAATGTGCTGGAAATTCGGGGAAGCAACGGAATTGAGGAGTCACATACAATGAGCGTCACAGCACGGGGACAGTGGCCGGGGGGAAGAGAGGCCCCCGCCGCGTGCTCTTTGGTCACACCAATAAGAAGGGAGGGCACACTTTGGAGAGAAAGAGTGCATTGGGCCTGTGTGTGGGGATCTTCCTAGGCATAAATGACAATCAGCAGTGTTGTATTGACTGACTGGAAAAGGAAGCTACATTTTTGTAGATTCCATGAGAAAACACATAGTCCAGTGTTCTTAGTCTATTTTAGGCATTTGGGCATGAGCCTAGATGCGTGCATTTTGAGCCACAACAAGTCACTGTTGCCCCCGCATGATTTATAAAATCATGCTAAATTATATTTGTGTAACTCTTCTCACCTGCAAAGTCACAAAGGGTTTCAAAGGTGGAGATACTAAATATAAGAGAGACGATCCAATCCATTTGAGAAGAAAAGACAAAATGGCAAAAAACGTCTGGCAAAAAACCGTCTCAGGAGGGAGAGAGAAAATGAAACTACACAGACAACTCATCACCAATGCTGCAAAATGTCATGCTTTAAATGTAACCGAATTCTGAAGTTAACGGTTACAAATTGAATCACGATAACGATAAGGCTATTTAAAATCTGATAAATATTTTGTAGGTCACACATTTAACTAAATAGCATTATCAAATCCATAACACGAGTAGCCCACGTTCAGTGTAGATCAGTATGGACTGACACACAGCTTGCTATCTCAGACCATATGCCACTGTTGTCTGTGGGTATGCTGCCTATACAATGTGAGCCATCGTCAGTTTGCACTGATGTATATTTCGTTGTCCATGGGCTTAATTTTGATTTATAGTCCGTCTATAAATTAGAAAAATATGTTTTAGAATTCCATCCCGCGGAAAAGCGGCGCGTGATGTCAGGGGATTGGGTGATATTTAAGATGTCAGAAATACATATTGGATTAGCGCGCTTTGTTCCCCCGCAACAGCAGGTGTTTAATCATATCTGATGGCTGGAGCGAAATGCGTTAGGACAGGCCAGGCCCAAAACTGTAGCTGCGTTCCCGAGATCGCGATAAATCATAGGCCGAATGTTGCAGTTTACCTACCTACCACCACCCCCCCCCCCCTCACACACACAAATACACACCCATACAAGTCCTCTCCACAAACACAAACACAAACACATGCACAAACCCACACCCACACATTCTTCTCTTAGCAAACCTCGATTTGAATTGGAAGACTAAAACGTCGAATCCAACGAGTCTTCTAGAATTCTGGTATGTTCAGCCTGTCTGCATTAGGAATATTTCATGTAACAAGCCCATGTCCGGCAGGTTAAATAAATTGATGTTAGCACTGTGTAACTATAGAAGGTCTATTCATTATCATGGCTGAAGTGACAACGGCGGGACAATTACGCTCATATTAATCTAATTCTTTCGGTTAATCAGGATTTATGTTACACCAATACATGGCTATGATTCGATTAAAATGACCAAATATTGACTGCAGCACACAGTTCATGCAGTGAATGAACTCTGGGCGTGACAAGTTTGCCTCGGCAAGCCAGGAGGATATCCGAAGTAGGGCTCCTACGCTATCCCCATCATCATCGTTATCATTATCACCTTCTAAAATGTGATTACTTTGCCAATACGCGCTCGCTCTGTTTCCTGCTGATGTGTATTTCCCCGGGTAGGCAGAAATGGATGAGAGGTTTGAGCTGAGGAGGTTTGGCCAGAGGTGGAGAGGGAGAGGGAGAAGACGTTTAAGAGAGCAAACATTTTCAAGGTCACCCGGTGAACTGGAACGAGTGCGAGAAGATGCATGGCGAAAATAGTGCGTTTTGACACGAGCGCGCGGTTTGATTAAAAGGTAAAGTAATGGGTTTAAACACACGCCACGAGAATACCGCCAGACTCTGTTGGCTTTTTCGCAAATTACTTAACGGTGCAGTGATGGAAATAAGATTGTAATGTTTGGTAATGGAAAAGAAAGCCCAATATTCTTTTTTTTTTCTGGCCTTCTTGTTTTCTGACATACACAAAATAAATTACCCAAGTTAATAGCCATGGCGCGTGGGATTTTTTTTCTTCTTCTCCTGAATCCTTCTGAGGGAATTCGAACACGTTCCTTGTGGTTTCATTCTACATTCGTTATCATGAACAATATTGGTTGACATGATGAAACATCAAACTCCTAATGTAACATTAACAGTTGTGACTGGTGAGACAAATAGATGGTGTGGGTTACAAAAAAGAAGTCAAGCTTGGAATCCATGGCATGTGGTGTTACATAGACCCGGTCCCTTAAATTTGCCTAATAGTAGAACTAGTATGCCTGCGAATTGAGGAACCCATAGAGCAGAACAAAGGGAATTGCAAAACAAACCCACAGATGATTTAATGCTGGGTGCATGGGGAAAACAAGCCGGCCATATTAGCTAGCCTAGAAAACTGCTAATCATGCATACCTGCCAATGGGAATGTTGCCAGAAAGATTGAAATCAAGAACCGTTTTGTTTTTATTAAGCCAGGCGAACATGTACACCATCTTTAGGAATAATCAATAGCTTTCTGGAATCAGAATTAGGGCATGTGTGACTAAATTCTGTAAAAAAAAGTACCGATTTTGGTATATCTGAATGGCTAAGGAGTCAGTCTTTCCTTTCCATCCATCGCAGGTCTGTTTATTCCGGAACCACCTCTTCATTGAGTCTCTTAATTCCTCTCTAATTCTGCGTGTCAGGGCCGTGTTTCCCGCTGTCCCGCCCAATGGCCCCTTGTCTCCCCGTTTTTAACTCTCTCCAGCATTACTCAGCTCAATGACACAAGGCAAATTGCGTTTAATAAATTAGCTTAATGGATTCGACGATCGGTTAGCGGGCGCAATGTTTCCTCTGGTTAAGCAAAACATTTATATCCCACATTCGCTCTCTCTCTCCCTCTCTCTGACTTTCTTTCTTGTTCTCTATTCTCCTCTCTAAGGTAGAGAACCCGTTTCTGGAAATGCACGTGCGCACAATGAGGCCCAAAATAAGACTACTCCACGGGGGGCACAATTTCACTGTTGGTTTGCAGAGTTTGCAGTTACTGTTGCCCTGTAGGCTCCAGGCAATTGTATTGTATTAATTTTGATTTGGTTATAGCATAAATTCAACGTGCTGGTGGCATTACCTTGTGGGTAATCAGTGCGTAATGGACTATTTAGACCCTTGTAGCATGCTTAAGGTAAATGCACCAATCACATAAGGTAAATCCCTAATCACTATTATCATCAGCAGCAGCATCCTCACCTTTATCTTCTGAGGTCAACTAACTTTCCTTTCAGCTAAATCAACCAGTACTCTTGGATACCGAGCTGTGCCTGTATGTGGAGTTAAATGTCAATGATGATATGCACCCTCCCCTCCCCTCCCCTTCCTCGTTTCTATATCCTTTACGGCCTCTGCATGTTTGGTTGCGCAAAACAATCTCATCGGACATTATTGATGTTACAGATGTTATAGTAATCAAATTATCAGCCTGTGAAGGGCCCCTCTGTCACCGCGGCGCGTGATAAATTACGGTAAAGGTCACAGCCTGCCTGTGTTTTATGTGAGGTTGGCACGGTAACGCTCAGGTGAGTCTCTCCAGGGCCGCCCGGTGCTCGCCGGTGGACCGCCTCAGACACATTTCCGTTTAGGTTAAGAGATTCTCACACCTCGAGGGGAGTGGGGGGAGGGGGTCCTAAATGTCTGCAGGGCTGATCCTAGCTTTTCTACAAAACAACTCTACCTGTAGCTACGTTACATCAGCGAACATAACAGTAGGCTACACTACAATGGCAGTTTATGGAAATAAAGACATGGAGCCATGAACGAACTGCATGACAATTACATACATCAAGAACAGGATAAGAGAGGTTAATCAGTGATGAGATGTTTGTATGGTTATTTAATTAGGCTATGCAACTGTCGAGACAGTTGACAAAACAATGTGTTTTAACGACCAAAAGGAGAAAACAAATCAACGTTCTTCAATTTAAACAACATCAGTTTATCGTAATCCACTTATAATTCACTGAGTATTTTGTTACATTGGCGCCATTATGTGATCAAAGTTATCTTTTACAATGTAGAGATTTTATGACTATATATTTTTGGCTGGCTAATAGGCTTATACATACGGTTATCTGGGGGAACATTTTGCATTTTGCCATCATGTCACAGGGGTAAAGGCTGCAGGCCTATGGCGTTATCCTGTCACTTGGAAGTTAAATTATAACATGAGGGCTATAACATGCTATACTGAGCTCAAATCAGACACAATACTATTCGGTTATAGCCTACATAAACCCTCCAAATGGAAGCAATGCCCAACGTAGTTTGATTGGTAGTCTATAGGTGCTTTGGTTGGAAGTTATTTTTGTTGGAGGGAAGGGAGCGTGCTGTCACCCTAGGCCACATTTATCCACACGCAATTAGGTGTCAGAGTGCGGGGGTTCTCTGTTTGATGATAGCCTTGGGCTGAGCACGGCGTGCGAGCCCTAATCAGGAGAGTAAACTCCGCTATATTTCAATTTGGGAAGGCGCTCTTCCGCTTAGGGGGCCTCTGGCACAGCGATAAATAAAACGCCCATTTACTCCTTCGCCTCCCAGAGACATCCAAAGTGCGCTCGCCACCAGCCCCCTAATCATAGCCTACATTTGGTCGGCAAACATAAATCAAACAATTGGAAACGTCATGATTAGGATGCCAAACCCTGACATCAACCGTCCCAATACTGCTTCCTTGTTTAGATACACGACATCCACACCCCATGAAATCTACTCCCCATAAAAAAAAGTGCTTAGTGACTCCTTACAAATTTCATAGGCCTTAGAAGTCCAGTAAGCTATTTGTTTTAAGCGTCTGTTTCTTCAGCCCATGTGGTCGTATGGTAGGCTATCTGCGTTCCAGTGAGGGTATGACTATGACAACATTGGAAAACCATAGGGGGAAATGAGAGGCAAGATTACAACTATTACCGCCTAATCCTCGATGTTATGACACATCTGTCATTAGCCATTATACGCGGTATCTCCCCAAGTGCCCTGGGTTCCTTTCAAATGTTAACCGGCATGTTCTTGATCCCGTTAGAGTGTTAATTGCCTGAATGCAGTCCATTTATCTAATCCCCGAGTTTCGCCACTGCCCTCCAGTAGCCTACTTTAATTCTCTCAACGGAGTGGATTTGGTGAAGTGCTACACATAATCTCTATTCAAATATTTCCATATGACAACTGCTTACAGACCACTCCAATTAAATGCCAGTCACTTTCTATTTGAGCCGGTCAATGGAGAGCGCGCCCGGTGCGTGGGCCAAACAATGGGATTTAAGCGTTTCATTCCCCCAAAACTCCCTCGACCGACCCACAGCCGCCAACGAGACCCTCTAAATCTAAGGCGGGATCTCGAGGGATTAGATGTTGAAATTGGGAGGAATATTGGGGTGGCAAAACTGCCCTTTTTTCTTTTTCTTTCCACAAAAGTGCCTCCCCGTGCGTGCACATCACCGTGGAAATGAGATGCGCATTTAAATCTGAGAGCTGGTCCACCGCCTGTGGCCATAGCAGGAGAACCTGCCCGCCCGGCCCAACGGTTAATTAATTGGACTTCGATGCTGCGCGAGGAGGAGCGGGCGGGTTTGATACGACTACATCTGTGGTTTCTAGCAGAATCATTCAGCCCCCCCGCGAGCAAGGGAGGCTTTTAAATAGGAAATTAGCATTCAGATGAGAGCGCATGCATGGGAGACACGGGAGGCCTCGCGCCTGAAAGGGAGGGAGGTATATTAATGACTCCTTGCAAACTCCTGTGACATAATTTCAACCCTGTGTGTGCTAAAGGTCTCAGAGAAACAGCGTTAGGCGCACTGGGTAGTTGGTCCCCTACTGAATCAGTTTAAGTTTACTTACGAATAAGCAATTTGTAAAACATAGATCTATAACTGTGCTAAATGGTGAGTGGCTGGGCATGGGTGTTTTAAGAGTGGTCTTGTTTTAATTCCCCACAACATTTTAAATGTGAAAAACATTTGTTTTCATAAATCTAAAGAACTAAGAAAATACACTTACTTTACCAATGTGGACATTTGTTGATCAAAATGAATGTACTATCTACATAGAGCCCCCAAAATATTTAGGACTAACCTGTAGGCCCTTCAAACACATTATAGGAGGTGTAAACATGGCTATTTAGTTAATACTACAATACTGTATGATGATTAAAGAACATTTACCTCTCCTTGGGTGAGAATTAAAGCATCATGCAATTAACAGTAACCTCTGATTTGATCTTTTTCACACCACCTATACACACAAACACAGACTTGCAAACACACACACACACACTCACAAACACACACACAGAATTGTGGTACCGTGTTATTACGGGTCAGAGCACTTAATTATTTCATATGCCTTTCCCAACCCTAATTGTCAGGCAGTGAGTCCCTTAATTCAAAAGCAACATAGCAGAGCAACCTAAATAGATATTGCTTGGTTTTCATTCAGTCCGCTATGGCTTTCACAGTCAAGAGTGGAAGGCGGGCGATGTGGATGCAAAGAGCTCGTGGGCAAGAACCAGCACTCCACTCTGGTGTGCTTTATTGTGTGGGCGCTGTGAAATACATGTCTTCATTAGGGGGAGCCTGGATAGAGGCGAGGGGCTTTTGTGTGTGTGAATCACGGAGGTTTATGTGTCTTTTGTGCCACTAATACTCCACTATGTCAGGCTGAGTCTGTTTTAGTGCAAGCCTTTATGGGCCCAAATTGCTCCTGAATAAGACAGTCAAGCACTTTAACTGCACTCACCTTCGTCTAACCCCTTTTAACTTATTACCTTACATTAACTGATTTTAACCTGTCAACCTCCTAGCTCCTCGATTGCAAATAAATTACAGTTGTGGATATAAAGTGTGTGTAGGTAGGCGCAAAATGTGTTTACCTCGGCTTGAGTCAACACACTTCAGCTTTTTACCTCCATGCGCCCGTTAATGAAGCCAATCTCCATTCTGACTGCGTGATCACTCTTTAATGCACTTGAGTGATTTTTAAAGTGCAATGAAATGCTAATTAAGGACTGGTGGGCTTTTCTTACTGTGTGATCATAAAGGCTGTTTTCTTTGTGGATTCACATAAAAAGCAGAGGGCATAAACACAGACACGGGAGGGAGGCCACATGCACCTGCAGGCCTCAGAGCGAAGGATGTTACTTTAAGGGCAATGCAGAGATGGAGGGGTGGAGGAGGTGGAGGGGTGCAAGAACACTAGAGGCCTCGTTGGTTGGATGAAGGAGTCCTAAAGGTCTCCCACTCGACTGGAGTTGCTGTGCAAGTTGTTTTTTTGCAGATCGCTTCCTAAACTCTCATTCCCCTCTTTATGCTAAGTCTGTTTTTTCCACTGCGTTCATATTTCAAGTGTGTCGGCGCGTGTGTGCGAGAGCGTGTGCATTCGCGAAGCCCGCGTTATCCGAGCACGCACAGGCGTGATACGCAACATTCCAACAAATTTCTCCCCTCGTTTCAACAGGGCTCGTCTGCTCCATCATGGCAGATAAATGAAGGAAACTGAAAAGAAAAGTGAAAAATCAAATCAGCCGAGCTGAATGTGTCTGTCCTCCTAATGAGCCGCTGATTGAACATTTCAGAGGGGGAACATGCAGTCATTAGTCTCCACGCTTCAGAGCAGCATTTAAAAGAAACTACACTGAAGACAAAAAAATCTAATTACAATAAAGGAGACATACAATAGCTGTGAAGCATCAATTTAAGTCTAATCACCACAATTACTGTTCCCATGGGCCTGCTTGTGTTAGACGGGGATTGTTTTGGGGGAAAGAACATTGTATTTGGTAGGAGTATGGCATTCTTATCATCAGAATAGTTATTGCACTTTATATTGTAATGTTTTCGTTGCTGTTCCACTCCACATCACAAATGAACAGAATCGAACGTTTAAGTTTTCTGATTTGGACA
Organism: Hypomesus transpacificus; assembly: GCF_021917145.1. Classification (NCBI taxonomy): domain Eukaryota; kingdom Metazoa; phylum Chordata; class Actinopteri; order Osmeriformes; family Osmeridae; genus Hypomesus; species Hypomesus transpacificus. Next base: position 742,365 of record NW_025814038.1, read on the forward strand.
TCGCGATGCATGGACCGACAGCTTGGATACATGTTGGGACATCTTTTTATATTTTTGTATTCGCAATCAGATTGGAGGTGAATCATTCTGGAAAGAGGAGTGTAACAAACGAGACAGACCCTATTTGTTTCATTTGCTTAAAACATGTTTCGATCGAGAGATTGTGGATGTGGAGAGATGAAGAAAACGGAAGTAAAGAGCTGAATGTGTGTGGAGTACAGAGTGTGGTCCAGTTCATCTACCAGTTTATATCTGCAGACTAAAAGCCATGGGTGGAAGGGCCTTCCCATGGCTGCTCCCAAACTGTGGAACAGACTACCTGTTTCCATCAGAAATGCTTCTTCTGCTTGGCCATTTTAAGAAGCTTGAAACCCACCTTTTAAACAGGTGTTTTGGAACAGCATCCTGTAGTGTGTGGACTAGCGTCTGTACACTAGCATGCTAGCATGTCTGTAGTGTGTGGACTAGTATCTGTACCCTAGCATGCTAGCATGTCTGTAGTGTGTGGACTAGTATCTGTACACTAGCATGCAATGCACAGGCTGTGAAGGCTTTCAAATATACTGGTGAAGGTTGTATTCTATGTATGTAATCTAACTTTACAGTGTGGTGGGGGCGTGTGTGTGTGTGTCCTTGTCAGAGGAGCAGAGGGATGGTCAGACTGGCTAATGAGAAGTTGCTCTCAGTGGTCAGGTCAGACAGACGTTTCCTTAACTGGGACCCCTCCCTCCCCCTCCCCTCTGCCCCTCTCTCCCCCCCCCATCCCTCCCCTCTGCCCCTCTCCCCCCCCCCCCCCCCATCCCTCCCTTCTGCCCCTCTCTCCTCGCTGTCCCTCTCTCCACCCCTCTCTGACAGACACCATGAAAAGCCCAAATTAACAGGCCCATCATGTCGCCGTGCTGTTGCCCTGAGAGAGTGAGCACAAAATCAAGCTGTCACTGGCATTGGGGGTGAGGGGAAGGGGGGGGGGGGGTGAGGCAGAGGGAGGGAATGGGGGGGGTGGGGGGGGGTAGCCCCCTGTTCCCTCATTCCCTCCCCTCAGCCTATTATAGCAGGTGCCAACCTGGGAGATGGATCACACACACCAGGAGAAGGCCAGGCCTCCCACTGCCACTGCAGCAACACCTACAAGCAGTGTGTGTGTGTGTGCGTGTGCGTGTGCGTGTGTGTGTGTGTCTTAATGCCGTTTGTATGTTATGGTTGGGAGTTGTGCACCGTCTCGAAATAGCCTCTTTCTGTAATATAGTGAGTAATTCATATAATTGTTTCTATGGCAACTGTCACAGTGTATGAGTATATGTGGTTAGAATGGGCAAATTCCATTAACATTGATATCGTCTGTACATACTACTTTGTGTACAATCACAATCAATTTCCTTTAATTTCGTTTATTTGCCTACATGTACAAGTTCCCCAGCGTACCTGTCTGGTTTTGTTAAAGGCATATATTAAGACATACCAGAATTCTGAGTGTTTATTCCTTACTATGTATCAGTTATCTTCACATTCATAAGGTGAATGATAAAGCTTAACTCTTAGCAGTTTCCTTGGTGATTTGATCACTGTCGTGAGGTGGAGTAATTGAATGTCAGAAAAAAACCCAAAACACTTGAACTGTGTCAAGCACGCCAGTTATCATGTATCAATTTGATGATTTATGTCAAAGATATTGGGTATTAACTTACATGATATACTCACTAGCTTCAACCCTTTCCTCATCCATCCCCTCATATTATCACTGGTTTGAACGTTAACTGCCATTTCACAAACGTTAACTGCCATTTCACAAACGTTAACTGCCATTTCACAAAAGGTACAATCTGTCTGCTGTTGACAGACAATGACATTGATCTAATGGATGAGAGACCCTCTCATTTAGACAATCTCACTTAAGTAAAACAGTTCTTACACATGATGCTCATTTGTTCTTGGCTGCTTTTAATTACAATTTAATCTGAAATTAACCGAAGGGAAACTTGATTGTTTTCCCTTCATGTTTTATCTCAGCTTTTGCCCATTAAAAGGCAAACAGTGTCAACTTGAACTCAGAAGCAAATCGTCTTTAAGGGTAAATCCAACCGCCCGAGCTCCAGGGAGCGTACATCTCGACGGACGAGTTCAGATCGGTATCAAAAGTTAAAAGCGTCCAAAGCTCTGGAAGGAAGATTTAAATTGATTCACACAGGTTGCACCTTTGAGAAGAAAAACTAAACAAACATCCAAGAGTCCTATGGGATTTCTTCAGCAGAGCACCTGCTGAGGCCTAATGGTGTGTTTACAGGACTGGGAGACTTGACTTAGGGGCTGCCTGTGGAAGACTTTGCAGCATCTTACATCTCCCTCCACGCCGTCTGCGGTAGTGTCAGCATCATATCATTTACCCTCTAAAAGTGACATAAAAATGCCACAGGCAGTGTGAAAGCCCCAGATTTATACATGTGTGTGGTTGTGTGATGTGTGTTTGTGAAGACAGCAGCTTTAAGTAATGGCGGTAGCGAGTCTGAAGAGCCTTCGCCATAATGGCAGATCAAGTCCATTTCTCATCGCCAGCTACGGAGGCAGAACTGAAGTGTGTGTTGGTGTGTGTGTGTGTGCAACACACACCAACACACCGTCTATCATACAGGAAACGGTGGCTGTAGCCAAGCAGGCTGCGCCTGTAGCTCTGCGTCCTCTGAGCCGTCCCCTCCAATTCTGTTCCCTCTGGAGGGTGATGGCATTAAGACAGTAACGTTGTAAATCTGGCATCCCATAATACTCAAAATGCCAGACTCCTGCCTTTCCTGGGTTGTGCATGTGTCCTTACTGTGTTCATGCGGGGGAGTAAAGTAAAAAAAAAAAAATCTTGTGTATAATAGCGTAGAGGAAACTGGAGTGAATATGTATATTGGACTGTGTGTATGGCAGGCTTGCAGCATGTGTGTGTGTTGTGAGAGTGTGTGTGTGTATTGTGAGTGTGTGTGTGTGTGTGTGTAATGGGAACAGCTGGCAGAGGGAATGGGTACAGAGGGAGAGGTGATGGATGCGAGTGGAGCTTCTGTGACAGATGAGCAAACAGGTGTTCACTGCAGCCCTCAGAGAGACGCTATTTATGAGCCGGAAAAGACAGGCAGACACACGGCACACCGCGACGGCAGAGTGCCCAGCCCGGTGGCCCACCCTACCCCACCCCACCCCACCGTACCCTTCCCCAGCACTGAACAGACCCAAATTCCCCCAGACCCCCGGTTTTAACTAACGCTAAACAATTCCAAACATCATTCCACGTTATTGTACGTCGCCCCCCTGAAAAAAAACATCCCGACTGTTGTGGACCCTAGGCTGCCCAACACCAGTCCTGAGGGGCCGCGTTCGGCGTTGACGGAAAGAAACAAATTGTAATACACAAACGTGTTTCGTTTGATCCGGTTGTTCTGGCTGATGCTGCTGTTTTCAGTCGTTTGTGACTCATCCAGAGGGAATTTAGTTGCCACTCGCCTCTTTACACCTGCACACCCATTGAAGATTCAGCATTATCACGTTCAAAAATCCTCATTTGGATCAGTTTGCAATAAATTCTGTTTTTATTTTCACCAAAAAGTAATACAAGACCTCAATGATTGATAACCATCATTTTTTTGTTGCCTAAAAAAACAAAACAACCGTTTTTCACGTGAAGAAAGGCACTTTCTGTGTGGCTGCGCTGGAGCAGAGGACGAGATGAGAGGGAGGCAGTGACAAAGGTTTAGGAAACACAATGATGAACCGGATGTGCGGAAGATGTGGTGTTCTGCTGTAGAAATTTGGCATTGAAAAAAAAACACGTACAAAAAAAAAAAAAATACTTCACAAACTTCCTAAGTTGACAACACCATTTAAATAGTGGCTAGGAAAATGCTAGTTCCTTAACCTGGTACTAAAACAAATGCTTACCCAATCTGAAGAGTCCTTAGCAAAGACATGTCGTTTAAAGTAGACGGTAAGAAAAAGATTCTCAAAATACACAAATATTATATGCTAGACTGTCTCTTCTTCATTGAGGACATGAAGTCTGGAGTCTAAACATGCAAAAATCCCACAAGTTTAACCCACACGTTTGACCTCACGTTTGCCCCAGGAACACAGGTGCCAACACACACATTCAGAAGCAGTCATTTACTAGTCTCCCTCCTTCCAGACTCTGGTTCTGCTTTCTACCTGTGTGTGTGTGTGTATATATATATATATATATGTGTGTGTATAACTGTATGTCCAGTGATGTGGTTGACCCTCCCTCCCTCCCCCTCCGCCTCCCTTCCTCTCCCTCTCCCTCTGAGTCGGTGGTGCTGGAGGACTGAAGGCAGGGGGCGCTCTAGGGCTGAGACAGGGCCTGTGTGAGGTCCCGGAGCAGCATGGAGCCCATGACGCTCTTCTCTGTGTTGACGGTGAGCAGGGCTGTGCTCGGCTCCTTCACCTCCACCACCACCAGCACCAGGGCTCCACTGCGGGCCGTCTTCCCCGCAAACCTGGGGAGACAACGCAGCCCACACAGTCAGCTCTGGGGACGCCACCGCACGCAGACACACACACACACACACACACGCCTCAGAGCTGGACACTGTTGCAGGAAGAAGTACCTGGAAGATACCTTTTTTTTTTAGTTCATGCTTCGTTGGGACAGTTTTGAAGTGAAGCATGGCAAGGAAGACAGAGGGGGGAGAGAGGGCAGAGAGAGGGGGGAGACAGGGGGGAAGACAGAGGGCAGAGAGAGGGGGGAGAGAGGGCAGAGAGAGGGGGGAGAGAGGGGAGAGAGAGGGGGGAGAGAGGGGAGACAGAGGGGAAGACATGGAGGAAAGGACCAGGGCCGGATTCGAACCCAGGCTGCTGCGGTACAGCCTCCTCCGCTAAGCTACCAAGCTGCCCTCATGGAAGACACTTTATCGAGTCAACGGCAGCAACAGATATACATATATATATACATAAAAAAACACACAACATGATTAGTTCCTCACTGACATTAAGTTCACAGACACGATGCTGAACTATAACTCGGCTGCACGTGATGACAAATCAATGCAGTGGTTGAACAAAGACTTCCCATTTCTTCCACACACCCCACCCTCCCTCAGAAATCCCACATGAAGGGAATGGCAAAACACCCCAAATCCTCTAATTACCCCATATTAGCATTGTGTGTCTGAATGTGTTTGTGTGTGTGAGAGGGGGAGAGAGAGAGAGAGGGAGAGGGGGTGTTAAAAGGAGAGACTGGCTGCCAGTCTATTATCCCAGCTGACTAAAAAGCCATTAGAAAAGAAGACACGCCCCTCTCCTGTCAATCACAAAGCATTCAGCCTAGGTTTCTCAGAATGACTGAGTGTGTGTGTGTAGGAGCCTAGGGACCAGCAGAGGGCCCTCCCACCCGTCCCCCCCTCCCACCCGTCCCCCCCTCCCACCCGTCCCCCCCTCCCACCCGTCCCCCTGGGGACACTGGGAGAATTCTCAACGCGTCGTTTCCTAGGATACCATCCTTACAGACCGGGGCGTGGGGGGGGGGGGGGCAAAACGAGGCGCACATGGTCCCCATTGAGGGCGCTAACAAGAGGCAGGCAGAGTTCCTGACCCAGGGTGACCCTCCTTCAGGGTGACAGTCCTGGGCCGGGGGCCCCCCCTCTGGGCCTGCGCTCCTGCACAGGGCCCCCACGTGGCCGCCTCCCCGGCCATCTGCCTCCATTTAGCACTACATCCCCGGAACAAAGACCCCCTGTAGCCCCCTGCTTAGGCCTGACAAACAGCCCACAAAAGAGCCCCATTTAGGCCTGCCGTGAGCTGCTGAAGGAGCCCCACAAGCCCGGCCCCTGGACAGGCCCCTGTCACACGGCACCGGGACACGACAGCAACGACAGGCACGGCCACCAATTAGCACACACACACACACATTAGGGGCCAGGGAGAGGGACTCTAGGAGAGAGAGAGACACACATTAAACACACACACGGACGGACGTAAGGGTGTGTGCGTGCCCGTCCTAAGCCAGTCTGTCTGGGTGTGTCTCAGGGGAGCAGCTAAATTACCATCAACAAAAGGAGGGAGTGGATCAGGGAACCTCTCGGGGAGGACAGAGAGAGTCCTCCTTAGACTTAATTAAAATATTAGCCACTTCAGCAGGAAACAGAACCCGTTGAGGAGAGGTGTAATATCCCCCCCCCCCCCGTCCCTCTGTTCTATCCCCCCCCCCCCGCCCCCGCCCACCCACCCACCCTTTAATATTTCAACACGTCTGTATCCACTGGCCCTTTGAGGCTCGTCCAGGAAGTCTTAACTTCTTAACGCGCTCAACGAACACCGTCGTCGCCACCACCACCAACGATGGCACTAATCCCGCCCCCAAAAATGCGAATATCTTTGTTGTATGTCCACTTCATGCAGTTCCAGTTCCTTTCCCCTACACGTGAACACAGCCTGCTGACCTGCCTGTCTGTGTGGTGCTGGTCTTCCTCCGCCGGTCCGGAGGCGTCTGTCTGCTCCCTGTGGCTTTGCTAATGGATTTAGGATATAAATCTATCATTTACTCAGTCAGTTAACAACAGCCCCGAGGCAGCTTTTACGCTCCCTCTGGACACACGGGGCTCTCTAACGCCTCAGGCTGCTGTGTGTGTGTGTGTGTGTGTGTGTGAGTGAGAGACAGAGAGAGAGAGACAGAGAGAGTTTTATCCGTGTCTGATTATTGATTTACACCTATGATTCTTTCTACTTCATTTGCATGTTTGGGCGCAGGGTTTTTTTTGGGGGGGGGTTTCTTTCGAAAGCCTTTTAAGACAGACAGACACACGCATGAGTGCTAGAAAACGCACACACACGTGCGCGCACACACAGACACACACAGACAGTAGACACTGTTTTAGTTCCCTGACAAACATCCGTTGAAACCTCTGCCACCCCCCCCCTCCCAAAGCCAAGCACACAAAAAACACACGCCAAACATCATCCTGCCCCCCCCCCCCCCTCCCTCCATCTCTCACACGCACACACACACACAGAACACCTGACCAGCGGAGGTGAGACAGGGAGGGCTGCCTAAAACAGATCATTGGTATTCCTCAGACACTCCCTCACATGTGGGGTTAAACACTGGATTAATTGCGGCGTATGGAAAGAAAAGCTAAGCATAACCCTGGACTTAGAACGGCAGGATTGGCTTCGATCCGCCGCCCAGCGGCTAAGCATCGCTCTCCAATTATCTGGGATTCTCCTCAGCGCGAAGAGCTGGTGTGTGTGTTTGTGCCATCTGCCTTCCCTTCACACACACACCCCCCATCCATGCAAACACAAAGCAGGCTTCACCTTTACATCCAGACTGACGTAGGGGGCACCGGGCCGACGCCACTTCAGATCCACGCTGAAGAACGCGGCGCCGGGAAGAGAACCTTCATGTCGACCCCCCCGGGGGGGGGGGGGGTCGCGGAGGGACACAGCCAAACAAGGCGCAGTGGACGGTCTCTGCCCCCCCCCCCCCCCCCCCCCTGCAATGTTCAGATCACGAGGACCCAACTGGACACAATCTTCAACATGCCACACCCCGAGTGTGTGTGTGTGTTAAATCCTTTTGGACTGGAGTGTCCTTCAGCTGGGTGGTCAGCCAGCCCAGCCCAGACCAGACCCAGGCAGATGGCCAGCACTATTAAGCCCCATTAGAAGAGAGCCAGCTCCACAGAGCACAGCCATACGGCCACACTAACGCCACTGGTGACCACCACACCACAAACAGAGAGAGGCAGAGGACAAACCAGGAGAGAGGGAGCGACAAGGACAACAAGGGAGAGAGAGAGAGAATGTGAAAGACAGAGAGAGAGAGATAGAGACAGAGAGAGAGAGAGACAGACAGACAGACAGACAGAGAGACAGAGAGAGAGAGATAGTGATAGATGGGGATTTGGGGACAGATTGCTGAAGATCCCAAAACTGCTCCTGGTTCATAGACACGAAACACACTAACAACAGCTAAACAACAGGGGTCAGGAGAGAGGACAGGAGACGAGGCTGGGTTAGAGTCTGTCCCTGTATCCAGTCAAACCTGGGGATCCACCACTGCAATAATGATGATGACCGGCAGTTAGAGAAATGTCCACATTATCCAGCCACCATTACTATGATCATATATGACAGTCATTACCACTGCCAGGAGGCAGATAGTAGCAACATGAAACACTGCTAAACCTTTCATGAAAACGAGATGGAAAATCTATTTCTGTCTAACTAGGAACAATATAAACAGGATATTAACAGGAGGATATAATTACGTTCGTTTGTCGTGAGTCAAAGAGAATATTTTATCATTCTAGGAGTGTACCATCCCAAAAATTGCCTAACCAGCTACATTTGCAATGCATACAAATTTGAGCAAATCTGCTTTCAAACGGACTGCAAAAATAAAGTAGATTTATTCTATTCCCCCTGTTTAGACATAAACAAGAACAGCTTTTTCTACATTTGCTTTTCTGCTTGATTTATTGCCAGCCTGCTTTCCAGCAATCAATTTCAGGGGGTTTTCAGAAGGTATTTTTTCCCTGGGTTGTGGGGTGGATGCGGTTAAGGAAAAGCAGTGCTGCACCCTGGTGGCTGAACGTGGTATTGCAGGACCGAACACACGAGGCCCGTGCTTTGTTTGTTCGACGAGAATTCACAGGAGCACATCCCCAGTCAGATACGGCCACAGAGGAGCCTAAAGTACTGTATACAGCTGGGCAGAAAACCAATAACGCAGCTATGGAACCCATCCTGTGAGATGGGAAGAATACAGAAGCTTACGATTATCCATCAACAAGTTCATTCCAGACCATTATTTCTTCTTCTCTTGAAGGCTCCAGGAGAGGGCTCTCTTGGGTGAACAGGTACCCAGGCCAGGAAGCCCCCTCCCTGGGGACTAGGGGAGGAGAGGAAGGGGGACTGGGGGGTCGAGGTCACCTCCATCACATCACACTAATGCTGAGAGACCTCCACGATGAGCTCTCAGCGTGTGTATCCGATCAGATCGATCGCTCTG